>NW_026062111.1:0-67500 GCF_023897955.1 Schistocerca gregaria | reverse complement strand
GTTAAGATGGTGAAATGACGTCGAAGAAGCAGTATTGTGCTCACAGAAACGGAAACAAACTGTTATGGAAATGCCCTAGTTTGATGAAAGGAAATGTGTGTTGAATATACAGGATGGTAAAGACCAAGTGCGTTGAAAGAAACGTTGTGAAGGAACGAACGTTCCCTGAATTGGTTTCTTTTTGTTCCCGAGTTGTGTACAATGGACGACGGTTGTGCCATATCGCAGCATTGCATCATCCCCAGGTTTTATTTCAATTGAGCGATAAAAAAAGGAAAAAGAGAAGAACAAGAACACTATCGAAATGGTCTATGGTGTGTGACCCACAATTGTTGTCTTTAAATCACTTACCCAACCATGTCGTAAAAATATTTATTTATTTTTTTTTTTTTTTTACAGTGGCTGCCCAATGACCTAGATGTAACAGAGAGAGAGAGAAACACATGGCGTGTCAGATGTTTGTTTTCTTTTCCCCCCCGTCAAGTGGCAAATGCGAACACCGTCAGCTGTAATTGACGATCGACACTAGTATGGCGCGAAAAGGGGGTGCGACCTGTGCAGTTGTGGGTGAAACTTTGGGTGATGGGCTGTCATGCGGCATCGCGTGCGTTCATTACCCCTCGGCGGCGGCGGCGGCGCCGCAGCTCCGTCCAGCTCGCGCTCTCGGAAACAACCCTCTCGTAATGCCGCGTCTCCTCCGTCACTGCAATTTTCAAAGGGAAACCTGTGTGGCCGGTGGGGGTGTGTCAACCGTTGGGCTCAAGCTCCGCCGACAAAAAGTGTTGAGTGTATCCAGTGTGAGAGAGGTTGACGCTTTTCGTGGTGTGTGTGTGGCAATGTTTTGAAAAGTTTGCAACGTACGTTAAGAAGTGTTGACGCTGAAACTTGCGGGCTGTGTGGCCCTGGTGGTTGGCTGGCTGGAGACGCGGGCGTGTCCAGTCGGTCGGTTGTTGTGGCTGAAAGGTACGTATACGGTTCCGCCGTCCCGTCGGAACTGCGTCTGTCTGGAAGGTATGACGTGACGTGCAGTTTTTATTAGGTCAGCCTTGTTGTGTATTGTTCCATTTGTTGCTCACTCGTCACCCGTATTTGGTGTGGCGATGTATGTGGACGTACTGCTGGATCAGTGTCAGGGTTTCCGTGGGAGGTGTTGGTTGGGTTGGATTTGCCTGACACGGCTGAGTCCGCAATTGGCCTGCCGTTCGTTGATGTGATATGTGGGTTCTGAGGAAGAATGTGTACGAGATAGTTGCCCTGCCCTGCCCTGCCCTTTCTTTCGCGTTCGTGTGTGCCCCCCTTGTTGTGTAGTGTGGGTTGAACATGGTTCTTTACCGAGTGGGGGGGGGGGGGGGAATGGGATGGACGGATCCGTTGCTGTTGCTGTCACCGTCAAGACAACGCACGCACCCCTGTCCTACGAGAAGGTGTGTCAACCGGGGTTTCGGCAGTCGTGTGTGTAGGGGACGGGGAGAAGCAAAGTGGAGAGTGCGGCACGGGCAGAGAGTGGAATTGGGGCGCGTTGATGTTGGGAAACATCCCCCAAGGGTTGCGGGATGATGTGGCGGTGAGAGCGGGGGGCGGGGGAGAAAAGAAAAGCGAAAAAGAACTAAGGAAGAGGAGGAGGCGTGCGTGTGCGCAGTGGCGGGGCCCCAAAGACCTGTCGTGTGGTGTCGGCCGAACGCGAACGCGTGTGCGGGGCAGCGTCGGCACGGAGAGAGAGAGAGAGAGAGAGAGAGAGAGAGAGAGCGAGCTGGTCTGATGGGTATTTTTTTACCCCCTGTACTCGAAGGACCGGATCTGTCCTTGATCCCTGCCTTCTGTCTGATTATGTTGGGTAACAAAATGATGGGATGATAGGGTCTCTTGGGTGTGTGTAGATGTTTGTTGTTTGAGTGAGTGTTATGGTGTTTGTATTTTATTTTTGTTTATCATGGTATGTTGTAGTTTGTGGTGTTTTGTCGTGATGGGAAATGTCGTTCTTGGGTCGGGTGGATTTTGTCCCAGATTTCTGATGAGTGGGTGGTTCGAATCCGTGGTTTGGTGGGAAAAAAAAAAAAAAAAAAAAAAAAAACTTTATGGATTTTTCTTTGGATGATTTCCGGGATTTTGAGTATGTTATGGTTTGTGTATATGTCTCGGTTTGTCTGGTACCGGCCGGCATCAGCAGCAATTCTGAAGTATTTGTTGTGCACCCTTTTTTTTTACTCTTGTTATGTTGGTGTCTGCGGCCATTGACCAGATTTTCAGAGCCGTAAGTGATGGCTGGTTCCTATGACGGTTTTGAAGATTTTCTTTTTGGCGCGCATATTTATTCTGTTTCCTTTGATGATTGGGTACAGTCTGAATATTGCTGCTGCAGCCTTGTTACAAACGTGTGTAACATGGTCTCTAAATGTCAACCTCTTGTCCAGCTTGATGCCTAGATACTTTATTGTGCCTGACCATGGAAGATTGTTATTTCTGAGGCGTATATGCAGGTTAGGAGGTATTCTTTTTGAATGTGAATCGTATTGTATTGCTTGGGTTTTCTCCGCGTTTATTGTTTTTTTTGGTTAGCCCATTTCTGGATGGATTGTAGGTGTTGCTCTATTTTTGTGACTCTATATTGCAGGTTAGAACTGCTGCGGTAGACTGCAGTGTCGTCTGCAAATAGTGACAAGTGTCCTCCCAGCTGTTTGTTTGTGTATATTGAGTAGAGAATGGGCCCCAGCACTGAGCCTTGCGGGACTCCAGCCTCTATGGATCTAGTGTTACTTGCCGCTCCTGGTACATGGACATAGAATGCTCTGTTGCGGAGAAAAGAAGCAATAATGTGGATGGGGCAGTTGTACTGGTGGAGCTTGTAGATAAGGCGTTATCCGAATGCTTTTCCAATGTCAAGCAGGACTGCTCCAGTACTGTGTCTAATGTTTCTGGCCTGACATATGTGCTCGACTAGTCTGGTCACCTGGTGGGTGGTGCTGTGTTCTTCGCGGAATCGGAATTGTTGTGGGATGATTATGTTGTTATCCTTTAAGAATTGAATTTCTTCAGTTCAGTTTGAATGAGCTTTCCGAGGACCTTTCCAAGGAAGTTGGCCTATAGTTTTGCGGAAATAATAAGTCCTTGTTTGGCTTTGGTAATGTGATGACTCGGGCCTGTTTCCAAGTAGTTTAGTCTGAAGCAAGCATTATATATTGATGTTAGATAGATAATTGATAGTTGCTGGAGGTAGGTGATGTAGTAGTTGCGGTTTGATGGAATCTGGGCCTGATGCCTTCTTAGGATGTGTGTATGTTTGTGATGTGATAAGATACGGGGTTTCTGCGTTTATTGGATTGTGAAAGATGTTCTGATCGGGGCACTTAGGATGCGGTTTTACCCTTCTGAGTACCATTTCCTGGTGGTCATCAGTTTCGTCATCTACCGCTTCTGGTGCTTGGAATTGCCTTTCTAGTGAATCCGCCAGTGCTTCAGCTCGGTCTGTGGGGTCGTTCCTTCCCCATGTAGATGTAGATGTAGATGTTTCGTGTTTAGTTTACGAGTTTTAAGAAATTTCCAGAATTTTTCCTGGTCCCTTTCTGCTTCTCGTAACGTTTCCTCCCACGCCTCGCTACGGTGGTTTTCGGAGCTCTCTTTTTGATCCTCCCGGCCAATTGCTCTGATTTTCGTCGGTCGGCTGGGTCCCTGTAGTTTCTGGCGCGCGCGGGCTGCGGTTGGCGCCTTTGGTGGCAACGGCCGGGGCAAGCAGCGGTGTGTGGTGTGGTGCGGGGCGGGCAGGGGCAGGGGCAGGGGCAGGGGCAGGGGCAGGGGCAGTGGCAGTGGTGGTTGACGGATGGCCTGGGGGCCGAAAAACGGGCCGGCCGGCGGACGGCGGACGGATGTTGAGAGAGGCGGCGCGCACGCGTCTCGCGCGGACACAGGCGCCACAGCGTTGATTGGAAGGAGGTGCGGTGCGGGGATGGGCCCAGGAAAAAAGACGGTCGTGGCCCCTGTCTTGGGTGCGTGTCGACGTCAGCACCGTCGGTGTGGTGTGGTGTGGTGTGGTGTGGGCAGGGAGGGGGGGAAAAGCGGGCTGCGGGCTGCGGGCTGCGGGCTGCGGGCTGCGGAGGGAATGGTGGTGGGGAGTAGGCACACATGTGGGCGGGCGCAAAATCGGCCGGTGCCCGTAAACCGCGGCGGGATATTGGGTGGAAAAGAGGGAAATTGTAGAAAGGAAAACAAGCGGAGGGGGCGAATGTGGTGGGGTGGGGGGACGGGCGGGGGCGAGGCGACAGCTTGCTTTTTCTTTTTCATTTTATTCTGTTGTAGTGTTTTTGTTTTTTTGTTTTTTTTGCGTGTGTGTGGCCTTGGAGAGGCTGGTCTTGTCTGGCTTACGCTTTGGGTGCGTGTGTTGGTACTTTTTCGTTTTTTCTTGTTCTGCAGAGCAGGGGCGGGGCGGTGGGAACGGCTGGCTGGCTGGCTGTGCCCAGAGGAGGAGGAGACGCTGGCGGCGGGCCCGGCTCCTGGGGCTGCTGTTGCATGCGCTGTGCAAAGAAAGGAAGAGTGGGTTTGTTTGGCTGGTGAAGTGCATTATTTAAGTGTGGGCTTGCCGGCCTGGCTCCGATGCGCAGGTAGATAGATGCCGGCGGCGACCGCAGGCAGGCAGGCGCGTTGTGTGTACAGAGGGACGAGCCATGTGTTTTGCAAGCAGGACGTGGCGTGCCGAGTGGAGAGGAGGCGGCGGCTCGGCTCGGTTCGGCCCGGCCCGGTCCGGCGGTGCCGCGCTGTTGTCGCGGACGTGAGCGCCCCCTGGCGGGCGGGTGGTTGGCGGCGGCGTGGTGGACGCGTGTGGCAGTTGTGTGCACGGGTTGCTTGGGCGAGTGAGCAGTGGCTGGCGGTGTTGGCGCGTCGTCGGGGAGGTACGTGTTGCGGCCGCGTCTGCTGCGCGCTGCGTCGTTGTGTCGACTGTGTGTGGGCGTGGGCACGTGTGCTCTGCCGAGGGCGTCGTAAAAAAGTGGGTCGCGGTGTGCGTGCGTAGCCCGTGATGATGTATTGTGCGTCGCGTCGTTGTGTGCGAAACGGATGCCGAGAGGTGTGTGGTAAGTGCGAAGCGCGAATGTGCGGCGTTTGGCGGTTTCGGTGTGTTTTCTGTTTTTGCGGCGTGAGAGTGGGGCTGGCTGGCTGGCTGGCTGTTGTTGGTTGCCTTGTGTGTGTAGGTTGATGGCGCGACGCGGAGGGGACGCCGTTTGCTGCGTGCCTTGCCTCGCGTGTGTTGGCGCGCCGTGCATGTGTTTGGGTCGCGGGGGCGGTGTTTTTGTTTGTATTTGGATTTTCATTTTTTGGCGTGTTGTGTCGTGTATGGCAAGGGCGAGAGGAGTAGTGCGGTAGTGGTAGTGCAGTAGTGTCGTTGCGGCACGGGCGTCTGGTGGGGCTGTGCGTCGTGGCAGGGAAGGTGTGTAGGTTGCGGCGATGCGGCGAGCCCAGCCCGTCGTTTGACGGTGTGCCGGGTGAGTTGCGCTGCGAATCGAGTGTGGCGGGAAGGGGAGCTGCGTGGCGCCTGCGTCCGTTGGCAGCAGGGGCTGTGCTTTTGAGAGTTTGTTTGATTTCGGGACGACGACGACGACGACGACGACGACTGGTTGGTTGGTTGGTTGGGTGGGGTGGCGTGCGCGTTTGTCGTACTGGGCGAGTCGATTGCCTGCCGGCTGGCGAAAGGTGCGCCGCCGCCCGTCTCGCGCTCTGTGTTTTTTTTTTTTTTTTTTCTCTCTGTGTGTGTCGGCTGCGTTTTGTTTGCGGTGCGCGCGAAAACGGTGGTGCCGAAAGTGTGCCGGCGTGGCGTTGCGACCGCGACGAGCCGCGGGCGCGCCATTTGGCTGGTGTTGCGTGAAGAGCGGCTGTGTACGGGTAGTGGCTGTAGCCGTACGTGTACGTGCATCCGGCCCGGCCGCCAGCCCAGCCCAGCCCAGCCCAGCCCAGCCCAGCCGAGTCGGGTGAGCGGAGGCCGACACGTGGTGGTGCTCTGTGCTCTCTCGGCTCGGGGGGGTTTGTGTGTGTGCGTGTCTCGTTCGCTCTCCGGAATCTGCTTGTTCTGCTGATCCCCGCCTGTCGGCGTCGTTTATTTTTACTTATTTATTTTTTACCTGTTGTTTGTTTTTCGACGTCGTCTTGCAGTTTTGTCCTTTGCGGCGTGCCGACGACCCGCCGCGCGACCTTATGAAACCCCAAAGCGTGGCGTGGCGTGGCCGAGCCGCAGCAGCTAAGGGGGTGCGGCCGCCTCGACGCCTTAACCTCTCCTAAACTTCTTTAAGCCCCTTAACGCAGCCACCTAAACTAACGTAACCTAACCTAACCTAAGCTCTTAGGCCAACCCCCAAGTCGCCTTAACCTAACGTACGTGACCGCAACCTTAGCTTAACGCCTACGTTAAGACGTGACGTCACGTCAACGCTTAACCTAACCCTGACGCCTTCTTAGCCTAACCTGACGTAACCTAAGGTAAGGTAACCGTTGAAAGAAAGAAACCACCTTTGTTTTGACGTTGAGGCGTGTAAGGTCGGCTGTGAGGGCAGATTCGGTGTGTCTGTAGTTGGGGCTGGCTGGTAATTTATTTTGTTTGTTTGTTTATCGTTGTTTTGTTTTCGCCTGTGGCGGGGGGGTTGGCGCTCCGTCGGCCGGTGCCATGTTGCGCAGGCGGCGATCGTAAAAAAGTAAAAAAAAAAAAGAAAAAAGAAAAGAAAAATGTGTTGGAAGGGCTGTGGGTGTTGGCGGGCGAGGCGAGAGGAGGAGGACGGCCCGCGGCCGTGGCCCGACGGCTGCGGGCCGATCGGGAAAACGGCGGAAGGCGATGGGGCGGCGGAGGTGCGTTTGTGCACGGCCGTCATCGCCGCACGACTCGGCTCGTGTGGCTGTGGCGCCGGCCGCGGTGGCCGGGCTGCCGCGGCGACGGTGCGGGAGTTTTGACGAAGGTTTGGCCATTGTGGCGGGTCGTCGGCTGGGGCTGTGGGGGCGGCATTTGGGCGGGGGCGGCGATTCTCGGCGGGCCGACCCAGGCTGTGGCGCGCGGTGGCTGCAGTTTGGCCGTGGTTTGCGGCGCCGCCGCGGCGACTGGTTGGCGACCGTGGTGTCGGTGTGTGTAGCCCCATCCTCGGTGGTTTGAATGGCGCGGGTGGTTGCGGCGCAGGTTGGGGGCTGCTCCGCGCAGGCTGTCGGACGTTGGGCGGTAGCAAGCGCGGGAGGCGCGGCGCGGCGGCGCGGCGGCGCGCCGAGTGGCGGCCGCTCTCTCGGCCGTCCGCGCCCGCCCGCGACACTGGCTGGGCCAGGCGCGTGCGCGGCTATTCTCTGCTGCGCGCCCCTCGCTGTTGTGCGTCGTCGAAGGAGAGAAGGAAGCGAAACCAAGGGGAAAAAAGAAAAGAGAACAAGCAAAAGATGGCAGACCAGGCGGCTACGAACGAGACTGCCGCGGCACCCGCCGCCACCGGCACTACGAAGAAGGCCAAGTCTGCGTCGTCTGCGAAGAAGCCGCGCGCCAAGCCTGCGCACCCGCGCACCTCTGAGATGGTGACGGCCGCCATCAAGAGTCTGAAGGAGCGCGGCGGGTCGTCGCTGCAGGCGATCAAGAAGTACATTGCCGCGCACTACAAGCTGGACGCGGAGAAGCTGGCGCCCTTTATCAAGAAGTACCTCAAGTCGGCCGTCGTGGCTGGCGAGCTGGTGCAGACGAAGGGGAAGGGCGCGTCGGGCTCTTTCAAGCTTGCCGGCGCCGGCGGCGGGGCGGCCGAGGGCGGCAAGGCTCGTGGTGGCGGCGGTGGTGCGAAGAAGAAGCGCGCCGCTCCGGCCAGCAAGGAGAAGAAGGGGGCCCGTGCGGCCGGCGCAAAGAAGGCTGGCGGCGTGAAGGCGGCGACCGGTCGGAAGGCGGGCGCCGCCAAGAAGGCGTCTGCGGCGTCGGCCGCTCCCGCGGGTGCGAAGAAGGCGGCTGCGGCCAAGCCGGCCAAGGCCAAGTCGCCGTCGAAGGCGAAGAAGGCCGCCAAGGTTCCGACGAAGAAGCCGAAGGCGCCGCGCCCGAAGAAGGCGACGGCGACGCCGTCTAAGGCGAAGGCTTCGCCCAAGAAGAAGAAGTAAAAAGGGCAGGGAAGGGTTGGCGGTTGACACCGTCGCCTGGTGGCCGGCGCGCAACCAGAGGCTGTCGCGCGGTCCCGGACAAAAACAAAAACGGCCCTTCTCAGGGCCATCAAAGCACGTCGGGAAGGTGTTGATTGTCGTGTCGTGTCGTGGTCGGTCGGTTGCCTTGTTGTCTGTCTGTCTTGCTTGCTGGCGTTTGTTTGTTTCATGTGTGGATGGTGGTTGGATTGTGGGGTCGTTGGCGGGCGTGGGCGGCGGCGCGCGGCTGGTGTTACACAAAGTGTATTTTACTTTTACCTATTTATTTTGCGCCGCGTTTGTTTGTTTGTTTGTTTGTCTTGGTGGTGGTTTTGGAATAGTCTTTTTTGTTTTGCTTTGCTTTGCTTTGCTTTCCGGGCGTCACGTTTTGTGCCGTGGCCTGTGTGGGTGGCGCTATTGACGCTTGCGACTTGGTTCGGCCGGTGCGGTGCTTTTTTTTTTTTTTTTGGAAACGGCGGCGCCGGGCCGGGCCGGGGGTGGGACGACTGGACTGGAGAGTGAGTGGGGAACTAGTCGTTGCGACCGACAAAGTTTTGCTCGCGACGGAGAGACGTTAGTGGCCCTGAAAAGGGCCGTTTTGTTTGTTTGGCGGTGTGCGGGTTTAGGCGCGCTCGCCGCGGATGCGGCGCGCGAGCTGGATGTCCTTGGGCATGATGGTGACTCGCTTGGCGTGGATTGCGCACAGGTTGGTGTCTTCGAAGAGGCCGACGAGGTAGGCCTCGCTGGCCTCTTGCAGGGCCATGACTGCGGAGCTCTGGAAGCGCAGGTCGGTCTTGAAGTCCTGGGCGATCTCGCGCACTAGGCGCTGGAATGGCAGCTTGCGGATGAGCAGCTCTGTGCTCTTCTGGTAGCGCCTGATTTCTCGCAGGGCGACGGTGCCCGGCCTGTAGCGGTGGGGCTTCTTGACGCCGCCGGTGGCGGGCGCGCTCTTCCTCGCCGCCTTGGTGGCGAGCTGTTTGCGCGGCGCCTTTCCGCCGGTGGACTTGCGGGCCGTTTGCTTTGTCCGGGCCATGGCTACTGCGGATGCGGATGCGGCGTGGAGGATATGCGTGCGCGACGGCGTCCGGTGCTGCCTTGACAACGGGCCCGCGCGCCACGCCACGCCACGCTGCACAGGAGAGGGTGGTCCCTCGACTCGTATAGGAAGTACTAGCGCTGGCGCGCTTCGCCTTCCTCTTGACGGGTGGTGAAGAAGTGTACTTGGCGGTATGGTTTGCTTGACGTTGTGCATTTTGGGTTTTTTTTTTTTTTTTTTTTTTTTTTTTTTTTTTTTTTTTTTTTTTTTTAAATAAGATGAAAGAATAGTGAGAGGGATAGTTAGAGAAGCAGGAAAACGAAAGGCCCAATTGACTGGCCGTTGCACGGTAATTAACAGTAACAGGTGACAGAACAGTAAAAGGAATAGTGAGAGATAGAGGAAAACGAACGGCTCCATTGACTAGCCGGAAAAGAAACGTTGACTGACAGACGAAAGAATAGTGAAAGATGACAGGAAGAGGATGAAGAAAACGAAAGGCCTTCGTCCTGGCCAGATCTTCTTGGCGACGGCGATGACGGTGGCGGCAGATATTTCAGGATGGGGTGACAAAAAGGAGAAGTGGTAGGAAGAGGAAGAAGTAACAGGACGGGGGGGTGGATGGGAGGTGTCAGGGGGGGCGGGAAAGGAGGTCGGGCCAGCGAGTGGTGGCCAGGCGATGGAGGCGGGTGCCAAGAGAGACAATGAGTGGATTGGGGGAATGACGGGATTGGTCATAGAAGGAGATGGCGGAGGATCGGACACGGTCTTGAAGGAGGGGGATATTGGCAAGGAGGTGAAGTTCACGGGTTGGGAAACGGTAAGGGAGGCGAAGGGCAATTCGAAGGGCACGATTCTGTACCGTCTGCAGGCGGTGGAGATGCGTAGGCGCGGCATTGCCCCACACAACCGATGCATACTCCAGGAGGGGGCGGATGAGGGATGTGTAGAGGAGGAGGGCAAGAGGAATGGGAAGGGTAGAGGTAGGGTTCATAAAAGGGTAGAGTTGGCCGATGCGCCCCAAGGCCTTCCGCCGGATGGCCTCTATGTGGGGACGCCAGGTGAGGGCCCTATCCAGGGTGACCCCCAGGTACATAGCTGTTCTGGCCCAGGGGGCGGGGGTGCCGAGCACAGTGACAGGGGGATAGGCGACCGGCCACCGCCGCCGACAAATGATGAGTGCCTGCGTCTTTGCCGGGTTGAAGGCCAGGCGCCAACGTTTGGCATAATCGACAACAGAGTCGATGGCCTGTTGTAGTTTCTGCCGGAGGAGCGCCTTGCTCCGGGAGCGAGCAAAAACCGCGGTATCATCCGCATACAGGGCGAGATGCACACGAGGCACGGTGGGCGTGTCAGCTGTGAACAGACTGTATAGAACAGGGCCGAGCACGCTCCCCTGTGGAACACCCGCCCTGATACGACGCCTGGTGGAGGTACCTCCCGGGATCCGGACATGGAATGTACGACCTTCTAAGTAGGTGGCGATGAGGCGCACATGGGAGATGGAGAAGCCGTGCCCGAAGAGCTTGTAAAGTAGCCCCTCGTGCCAGACAGAATCGAACGCCCGGGAGACATCGAGGAAGACGGCCCCGAAGTACTCCCGACGCTCAATGGCCTCCAGTGCTTCCTCAACAAGACGGAGGAGTTGGTGGGTGGTGGAGTGTCCTCGCCGGAAGCCAAACTGAACGTCGGGGAGTACCCGCTCCCGAGCGACGTGGATCAGGACACGTTTGAGATACAGCCTCTCAAACAGCTTGGAGAGGGCGGGAAGGAGGCTGATGGGACGATAGCTGGAAGGGGATCGAGGGTCTTTCCCAGGTTTGGGGATGGCAATCACCTCCGCGTGTTTCCACACGGAAGGAAACTGCCTAGAGGAGAGGATGGAATTGAAAGTAGAAGTAAGGACGGGAACAGAGGCTGGGGGAAGCTGCTTGAGAAGCTGATTGGTGAGTCTGTCTGGGCCACCGGCTTTTCGGGAGTGGAGGGACTTAAGCTCCCGGGCAATCTCCTCATCCGTGACGGGGGTGATATGGTCTTCTGGATCCTGGGCGGTGAGGAACTGGTGGACTCGTGCGGTGACCATTTGGATATGGTCGGGGTCAACGGGGTCGGTGACAGGGGTGAAGCTGCGTGCGAACACATCAGCCAAGGCATTGGCCTTAGCATCAGGATCGCACACAGCCTCAGCGCCGACCAGGAGGGGGGGAATTTGCGGGCGTTTGTGGATGATGCGGGAGACCAGGCGCCATGCGGATGCATCGCTCAGGTCAAGGGCGGAGATTTTTCGCTCCCAGTCCTGACTGCGGTGGGTCTGAATGGCAGCACGGATCTCCCGCTGCATGCGATTTATCCGGCGCTTAGTGGCAGGGTCTCGTGTTCTTTGCCATTCGCGGATGACCCTGTTTTTCTCGGTAATGAGTGCGCGGAGGGCTAGGGGGAGAGGGCGCACATGGGTCGGAGGGCGCGGGGGATGTGGAGGCGTTGCTGCAACTGCAGCAGTGATGGCGGCGTCCGTGAACTGTGCGAGGGTGAGGTCAGCCCCCACCCTGGCGGCGTCTGGTATGGTAGGGAGTGCTGCCTCGACCCGTCTCCGATAAGACGCCCAGTCGATGCCACGGAGGTCCAAGGTGTCACGTGGTGGCACTAGGGAGCCGACAAGGTCGACCGTGCAAATTACTGGGACGTGGTCGGAGGCAAGGGCAGCACGGGTAGTGGCAGTGATGGGGAGGGGGAGTCCTTTAACCAATGCAATGTCAAGGACGTCAGGAGGGCCATTTGTCGGGAAGATGGTGGGGTCGAAGGGGGCAACAACATGGGCGGCGTGGGCTTCCACCACACGGAGGAGGCGACGGCCATCGTTGTTGGTTAGGCGACTGTGCCAGGCGGCATGCTTGGCATTACAGTCGCCCCCAACGAAGAGGGAGTGGCCTAGTGACAGGACCTGAGCAAAGTCAGGGCCGTGGAGAACGCCGCGGTGGGGCGGCCTGTAAAGCGCCACAAAGGTGATGGGGCCACGCACGGTGTGCACCACGACACCAGTGGCCTCTATTGTGGCAAGGGCAGGGAGGGTGACGGGGTGGTGGCGGAGGGAGGCACGTACGTATACTGCCGTGCCGCCTCGTGCTGTCGGCCGGTCTGACCGGTAGCAGCAGAAGTTTGGTACCCTGGCGTTCACCCCAGGTTTAAGGTGGGTTTCGGCAACAAGACAGATGTCTACCCCCTCATCAAGGAGGAACTGCCGAAACTCACCTTGCTGGCGGTAGATGCCATTGGCATTCCAGATTAGTACGGTAAGGCCATGGAGTCTAATGGCCATGTTGGGTGGTGGGGAGGGCGGTGGTGATGGGGGAGATGGAATGGGAAAGGGCAGTAGCAATCTGCTGGGGAATGGAGGTGAGGATGGTGTCTAGTGCCCCAGTGAGTGCAGAGGTCAATGCCTCCACAACACTGGAAATGAGGTCACCAAAGACCGGGTGGACAGGGGAGGAGGGTGGAGGGTGCGGGGAAGGACCGGGATGGACGTGAGGAAGGAGGGGAGGGGGTGGGGGGGGAATTGGGGTGGACACGGAGTGTTGGGGGTAGGGACAGGGGGTGTGGGAGTCAGGAGGGGGGATGGGGATAGAGAGGAGTGGGGGCGGGGCAGGGTGGTATGATCGTGGGAAACGGGGGGGGCGGGGGGTATGGGCGGGAGAGGGTTCCGACCGACCAAGGGCAGTCGCATAAGTAAGTCCACGACGCTCCATCGTTGGAGGGGCGACGGAGCGACGCAGATTGGCGCGGTGGGCTTTGACTGCCGGACAACCCAAGTAGTTGCCCGTGTGCGCCCCATTACAGCGAGCACAGGTAGGGGGGACCTCGCGGGGTTTGACGCAAGTGGAGGAGGCGTGGCCACCGGCGCACTTGACACAGCGCACCGCACGAGTACAATTACTCGCAAAGTGCGCCAGGCCCTGGCACCGGTAGCATTTAGAATGAGGCGCCTGGAACGGGGCTTCTCCATGGTGACCGTGCAATTGTCAATGGAGGTCAGGTGCATAAGGACTTGGTTGGCTGGGGTATCGTCGGCTGAGACGAAGAAAAGGGGGGTGGGGAGTTTAGTGCGGGGGGAGACTACTCGGGAAATGACAGCAGGAGTAATATTGAGAGCTGTCAGCGCTTCCCGGAGGTCGTCGTCCGTATATTTAAAGGGGAGCCCGCGGACGACGACCCTAATCCGTTTGGACCTCTCAGGGGGGGTGCTGTAGCCGATGCTGTGGGACCCAAGGACGTGGTAGACCTTCTGGAGGTCAACAGGCGTCTGGAGATAGAGGCGGTACAAGTTTTCGCCAATCGTCTTCACTCGGAAATCGGAGTCAGTGACGTGAATGAGCAGGTCGTGCAGGGATTTGTAGGACTCCGCATATTCGATTGTGAGGGGAGGGGGACGGGTAGGATTGGGGTGGGGAGTTGTGGATGGGGGTGGAGGGGGTGGAGAGGAGTCCGCCGCACCGTCGGAAAGCGCCGCAAATTGATTGTGCACCGGGAGGACCGGCGTCTTGACAATGCGGCGGCGGGGTGCCGTCTTCCTGGGGACGGCGAAGCCCTCAGCGTCGGCGGCGGCCTTCTGCTTCTTCCCACGAGCGACCTCGGAGGGGGCAGCTTCGGAGTCGGAAGAGGCGGCCGCTGGTTTCCTCTTACGCGACTCCATCTCGCATTGCATGGCGTCGCCGTCGGCGTCAGCGGCAGCGGCGTTAGGGAAGAGAATCCGCGCCCGCAGAGCGGGGTCACAGGGCAGTCCCTCCTCTTCCGCGGCGTCGCGGAGGGCGATAAGACTCTCTTCTAGGCCCTCCGCGATGTCGCTGTCGTCGATGTAGCCAGTGACGGAGTCACTGTCCGACTCAGAGACGCAGACGGCATCGGAAATGTCTGGCATATCGAGTGGGGCGGGCGAGGGGCGGGGGACACTCGTGGAACACTGCCTTTGCCTCGGCGCGCGCGGGCTGGTCCCACGTGAAGGGGGCCCTGACGCGCCATTTGCCCTATCTAACTCCCTAAGGGCGGCTTCATCGATTCCTGAATCGATGCCGCATCGCCCAGTTGTGACGTCCAGTGTAGGCTGCGACGGCGGCAGTTCGCCGCCGGGGGACGCAGCACTTCCTTCTGCAGCTGGAAGAACCGGAGAATCGTCCAATTCGTGAGCCGGGTGAATGCGCCGGGTTGTCTTCAGTGGGGGGCCGGATGGGGCCGCCGACGAAGCAAGCTCCGCCTGGCGGCGATCCGCCACACCCTCAGCTCCTGTACATGCGTTCGATTGGTTCGACATCGCAGCTCGGAATGGGGGCCCGCGCGCCCCGGGTGCTGCGCTTATATGCCCTCGGTGCGCGGTGGTGGGGGGAGGGGAGGGCGGGCCGCGGGGCCCCAGAGTCTATATAGGGGGGCGGCGCGCGCGCTGGGCGCCACAACCGTAGCCGACTCGCTAGCGCCGGGTGAGGAGCTTGCCTTGCTTTCTGTTTTTTATATTATTGTGGTTGAGACGCTTGAAGAAGAAGAAGAATGACAGGCCGCGGCAAGGGAGGAAAGGGGCTCGGCAAGGGTGGCGCCAAGCGGCACCGCAAGGTGTTGCGCGACAACATCCAGGGCATCACGAAGCCCGCGATCCGCCGCCTGGCGCGCAGGGGCGGCGTGAAGCGCATCTCTGGTCTGATCTACGAGGAGACGCGCGGAGTGCTGAAGGTGTTCCTGGAGAACGTGATCCGCGACGCGGTGACGTACACTGAGCACGCCAAGCGCAAGACTGTGACGGCCATGGACGTGGTGTACGCCCTGAAGAGGCAGGGGCGCACCCTGTACGGTTTCGGCGGTTAGGCGGTGTGAGACCGAAGGAAGGAAGGAAAGAGAGATTGAAAAACGGCCCTTTTCAGGGCCACCACAGTGTTCGGAAGTTGAAAAGTGCGAAAGAGTCTGTGTTGCTGGTTTTTCTTTTCCTTTTTTAGTCTACTTGGCCTTTTAGTTTTGTTTGGAGTTTTTTTGACGTGGTGTGCGGTGCGGTTGGGAGGGAAGGAAGCGTGCCCTTGCGTTGTGTGAGCTCCCTCCTTCCTTCCTTCCTTCCTTCCTTCCTTCCTTCCCCTCCCTCTTTGCTTGTATGCTTCTTGTCGGTGGATGGGCTGTGTGTTGCGGCGCGGCTGAGTGCCGAGGGGTTATTTTTGAGGTGTGTTGTTGTGCGCCACGTGTGCTGGTTAATGGTCGCGAGACTGTGCGTGCGTGGAGTGGAGTGGAGGAGGTGGCCAAGTACGTGTGTACAAGATGGCGGCGCCTGTGTGTGTAAGAAGGAAAAAAAACCGTACACACAGAGAGAGAGAGAGAGAGAGAGAGAGAGAGAGAGAGAAGTGGTGCGACGAACGACTGGAATTCTGCTTTGGACGTAGGTTTGTGTGGTGGCCCTGAAAAGGGCCGATTGTGTTTTGTTTTTGAGCCGAGGCGGCAAATGGCGCGCTGCGTGCCAAGGGAGCACGCGGCGGTTGCCGATTGCGCTGTCTCTCTTTTAGGCCTTCTTCTCGGTCTTCTTTGGCAGCAGGACGGCCTGGATGTTGGGCAGGACACCTCCCTGTGCGATGGTGACGCCCGACAAGAGCTTGTTGAGCTCCTCGTCGTTGCGTATGGCGAGCTGCAGGTGGCGCGGGATGATGCGCGTCTTCTTGTTGTCGCGGGCCGCGTTTCCGGCCAGCTCGAGCACCTCAGCCGCGAGGTACTCCATGACGGCGGCGAGGTAGACGGGCGCCCCGGCGCCGACGCGCTCGGCGTAGTTTCCCTTGCGCAGGAGGCGGTGGATTCTGCCGACCGGGAACTGGAGCCCAGCCCTGCTTGAGCGGGACTTTGACTTGCCCTTGACTTTGCCTCCCTTTCCGCGTCCGGACATGGCGATGGGCTAGTTTCGAAAGAAGCGAGAAAGAAAAGCACAACGCCCCAAACGGTGCGAGCCGCAGCGAGTCGAGCAGCGGAGTGCGTGCCGGCGCCGGCGGGGTGGGGGTCCTTTATGGGCTCGGGTGCGGCGGCCGGTTGCGCGCGCGCCCCATTGGTCGGCGGCCGCAGCAGGGCGAGCTGGTAAAGGTGCGGCGGCGGCGTGCGGCGGGTGCCACTGTGTGGGGAGACGCTGACTGGAGCGGAGCGCTTGACTGACTGACTGCGCGTGCCTGCCTGCCTGTTTGTTCGTGATGCCGCCCAAGACTAGCGGGAAAGCCGCCAAGAAGGCTGGCAAGGCGCAGAAGAACATTTCGAAGGGCGACAAGAAGAAGAAGCGCAAGAGGAAGGAGAGCTATGCCATCTACATCTACAAGGTGCTGAAGCAGGTGCACCCTGACACGGGCATCTCTTCGAAGGCGATGAGCATCATGAACAGCTTCGTGAACGACATTTTCGAGCGCATTGCGGCCGAGGCTTCTCGCCTGGCGCACTACAACAAGCGCTCGACCATCACGTCCCGCGAGATCCAGACCGCTGTGCGGCTCTTGCTGCCTGGCGAGCTGGCCAAGCACGCGGTGAGCGAGGGCACGAAGGCGGTGACCAAGTACACGAGCTCCAAGTAAGGAGGTGGCTCTTGGAAATGGGAGGCTCGTCCGCGGCGCGGCGAAGGAAAGAGAAAAAAAAAAACGGCCCTTTTCAGGGCCACCAAAATGCCTTTGCGGGAAGGGCGGAATTGTTGTTGTTGTGAGCGGGTGGACGGGCGGCACAGCTGTAGCTGTAGCTTGTGGTGTGGTGCGGCGCCGGCGCCTTTGGTTTTGGTGTGACGTTGGGGATACGCACTTTAGCCACAGCCGGGTCGTGGGCGTGGGTGTTTCGAGACGTGTTGGTGTTAGGGGGGCGGATCGCTGGAGTTGGCTTGTTTGATATATATTTTTGTTTTTGTCCCCTTTGTATGGTATGGCCGGAGGTGTGGAACGGAAAGCAAACCGCGACTGTCGGATGTCACACCGTTGGTGGCGAGGGTGAGAAACACGTTGCCGCCTACAGCTGCTTCTACGCCGAGCGGGTGCGTTAAGTTAGTTGGTTGGTTGGGCGACGTAAAAGTGGAGCGTGGAGGTGTGTGTGAACGTGAGGTGACACGCATTGTATTGCATTGTATTTGTACGCGCGAGGTGAGTTAGGAGACCACGCGCCACGACGTACGGTGCCCTCTTTCGACCTGACGTCTGACGTCTGGTTTTTGTTTGTGGAGGCGGTGTCGTCATTCTGGATGTACGTGTATTTTCCGCTCAGTTGAGTGAGGTGACGCGAGACGACGGCGTCGGTGGTGTTTTTGTTTTGTTGTTGGCGCCCCGGGGATGAAGAGGGGCACCCGACGGTAACGAGAGGTTGCACTTTGTGATCGGTCGAATGTCCGGGGAGCGAGGAATAGGGTGGGGGGTTGAAAAGAAACGCCAGTGTAGGGCAACGGGACGGTGAACGTTCCCGTGGTGTCGGAGGTGTGCAGTGGGGGGGAGGAAAAAAAAAAAAAAAAAAAAGCGCGTAACGGCGCGGCTGCCGTGGTGGAAACGTTCTCTCCAACTGTGGTGGTGTCCCCTGTGTGTTTTGTTGTTCTCTATATCGTGTGTCCCCTCGCACAAGACGCTCTCTGGGCGGGTTTGATTCATTCATTTTTGCATTGTCACGTAGCGTAGAATGGTGGAATGCGCAAGAGTTGAGTGAGACTGGCGACGGTATATGGTCTGAGCAGCGTCAGCTGCACTGCACACTCCCCGGAAAAGAATCTTGGATGCCGTGCTAACTGAAATTTGGTGGACGGGGTTCTCAAGGCCTGTTTTCCTATTTTGTTGTCTGTCTGTAGTTAAGATGGTGAAATGACGTCGAAGAAGCAGTATTGTGCTCACAGAAACGGAAACAAACTGTTATGGAAATGCCCTAGTTTGATGAAAGGAAATGTGTGTTGAATATACAGGATGGTAAAGACCAAGTGCGTTGAAAGAAACGTTGTGAAGGAACGAACGTTCCCTGAATTGGTTTCTTTTTGTTCCCGAGTTGTGTACAATGGACGACGGTTGTGCCATATCGCAGCATTGCATCATCCCCAGGTTTTATTTCAATTGAGCGATAAAAAAAGGAAAAAGAGAAGAACAAGAACACTATCGAAATGGTCTATGGTGTGTGACCCACAATTGTTGTCTTTAAATCACTTACCCAACCATGTCGTAAAAATATTTATTTATTTTTTTTTTTTTTTTTACAGTGGCTGCCCAATGACCTAGATGTAACAGAGAGAGAGAGAAACACATGGCGTGTCAGATGTTTGTTTTCTTTTCCCCCCCGTCAAGTGGCAAATGCGAACACCGTCAGCTGTAATTGACGATCGACACTAGTATGGCGCGAAAAGGCGGTGCGACCTGTGCAGTTGTGGGTGAAACTTTGGGTGATGGGCTGTCATGCGGCATCGCGTGCGTTCATTACCCCTCGGCGGCGGCGGCGGCGCCGCAGCTCCGTCCAGCTCGCGCTCTCGGAAACAACCCTCTCGTAATGCCGCGTCTCCTCCGTCACTGCAATTTTCAAAGGGAAACCTGTGTGGCCGGTGGGGGTGTGTCAACCGTTGGGCTCAAGCTCCGCCGACAAAAAGTGTTGAGTGTATCCAGTGTGAGAGAGGTTGACGCTTTTCGTGGTGTGTGTGTGGCAATGTTTTGAAAAGTTTGCAACGTACGTTAAGAAGTGTTGACGCTGAAACTTGCGGGCTGTGTGGCCCTGGTGGTTGGCTGGCTGGAGACGCGGGCGTGTCCAGTCGGTCGGTTGTTGTGGCTGAAAGGTACGTATACGGTTCCGCCGTCCCGTCGGAACTGCGTCTGTCTGGAAGGTATGACGTGACGTGCAGTTTTTATTAGGTCAGCCTTGTTGTGTATTGTTCCATTTGTTGCTCACTCGTCACCCGTATTTGGTGTGGCGATGTATGTGGACGTACTGCTGGATCAGTGTCAGGGTTTCCGTGGGAGGTGTTGGTTGGGTTGGATTTGCCTGACACGGCTGAGTCCGCAATTGGCCTGCCGTTCGTTGATGTGATATGTGGGTTCTGAGGAAGAATGTGTACGAGATAGTTGCCCTGCCCTGCCCTGCCCTTTCTTTCGCGTTCGTGTGTGCCCCCCTTGTTGTGTAGTGTGGGTTGAACATGGTTCTTTACCGAGTGGGGGGGGGGGGGGGAATGGGATGGACGGATCCGTTGCTGTTGCTGTCACCGTCAAGACAACGCACGCACCCCTGTCCTACGAGAAGGTGTGTCAACCGGGGTTTCGGCAGTCGTGTGTGTAGGGGACGGGGAGAAGCAAAGTGGAGAGTGCGGCACGGGCAGAGAGTGGAATTGGGGCGCGTTGATGTTGGGAAACATCCCCCAAGGGTTGCGGGATGATGTGGCGGTGAGAGCGGGGGGCGGGGGAGAAAAGAAAAGCGAAAAAGAACTAAGGAAGAGGAGGAGGCGTGCGTGTGCGCAGTGGCGGGGCCCCAAAGACCTGTCGTGTGGTGTCGGCCGAACGCGAACGCGTGTGCGGGGCAGCGTCGGCACGGAGAGAGAGAGAGAGAGAGAGAGAGAGAGAGAGAGCGAGCTGGTCTGATGGGTATTTTTTTACCCCCTGTACTCGAAGGACCGGATCTGTCCTTGATCCCTGCCTTCTGTCTGATTATGTTGGGTAACAAAATGATGGGATGATAGGGTCTCTTGGGTGTGTGTAGATGTTTGTTGTTTGAGTGAGTGTTATGGTGTTTGTATTTTATTTTTGTTTATCATGGTATGTTGTAGTTTGTGGTGTTTTGTCGTGATGGGAAATGTCGTTCTTGGGTCGGGTGGATTTTGTCCCAGATTTCTGATGAGTGGGTGGTTCGAATCCGTGGTTTGGTGGGAAAAAAAAAAAAAAAAAAAAAAAAAAACTTTATGGATTTTTCTTTGGATGATTTCCGGGATTTTGAGTATGTTATGGTTTGTGTATATGTCTCGGTTTGTCTGGTACCGGCCGGCATCAGCAGCAATTCTGAAGTATTTGTTGTGCACCCTTTTTTTTTACTCTTGTTATGTTGGTGTCTGCGGCCATTGACCAGATTTTCAGAGCCGTAAGTGATGGCTGGTTCCTATGACGGTTTTGAAGATTTTCTTTTTGGCGCGCATATTTATTCTGTTTCCTTTGATGATTGGGTACAGTCTGAATATTGCTGCTGCAGCCTTGTTACAAACGTGTGTAACATGGTCTCTAAATGTCAACCTCTTGTCCAGCTTGATGCCTAGATACTTTATTGTGCCTGACCATGGAAGATTGTTATTTCTGAGGCGTATATGCAGGTTAGGAGGTATTCTTTTTGAATGTGAATCGTATTGTATTGCTTGGGTTTTCTCCGCGTTTATTGTTTTTTTTGGTTAGCCCATTTCTGGATGGATTGTAGGTGTTGCTCTATTTTTGTGACTCTATATTGCAGGTTAGAACTGCTGCGGTAGACTGCAGTGTCGTCTGCAAATAGTGACAAGTGTCCTCCCAGCTGTTTGTTTGTGTATATTGAGTAGAGAATGGGCCCCAGCACTGAGCCTTGCGGGACTCCAGCCTCTATGGATCTAGTGTTACTTGCCGCTCCTGGTACATGGACATAGAATGCTCTGTTGCGGAGAAAAGAAGCAATAATGTGGATGGGGCAGTTGTACTGGTGGAGCTTGTAGATAAGGCGTTATCCGAATGCTTTTCCAATGTCAAGCAGGACTGCTCCAGTACTGTGTCTAATGTTTCTGGCCTGACATATGTGCTCGACTAGTCTGGTCACCTGGTGGGTGGTGCTGTGTTCTTCGCGGAATCGGAATTGTTGTGGGATGATTATGTTGTTATCCTTTAAGAATTGAATTTCTTCAGTTCAGTTTGAATGAGCTTTCCGAGGACCTTTCCAAGGAAGTTGGCCTATAGTTTTGCGGAAATAATAAGTCCTTGTTTGGCTTTGGTAATGTGATGACTCGGGCCTGTTTCCAAGTAGTTTAGTCTGAAGCAAGCATTATATATTGATGTTAGATAGATAATTGATAGTTGCTGGAGGTAGGTGATGTAGTAGTTGCGGTTTGATGGAATCTGGGCCTGATGCCTTCTTAGGATGTGTGTATGTTTGTGATGTGATAAGATACGGGGTTTCTGCGTTTATTGGATTGTGAAAGATGTTCTGATCGGGGCACTTAGGATGCGGTTTTACCCTTCTGAGTACCATTTCCTGGTGGTCATCAGTTTCGTCATCTACCGCTTCTGGTGCTTGGAATTGCCTTTCTAGTGAATCCGCCAGTGCTTCAGCTCGGTCTGTGGGGTCGTTCCTTCCCCATGTAGATGTAGATGTAGATGTTTCGTGTTTAGTTTACGAGTTTTAAGAAATTTCCAGAATTTTTCCTGGTCCCTTTCTGCTTCTCGTAACGTTTCCTCCCACGCCTCGCTACGGTGGTTTTCGGAGCTCTCTTTTTGATCCTCCCGGCCAATTGCTCTGATTTTCGTCGGTCGGCTGGGTCCCTGTAGTTTCTGGCGCGCGCGGGCTGCGGTTGGCGCCTTTGGTGGCAACGGCCGGGGCAAGCAGCGGTGTGTGGTGTGGTGCGGGGCGGGCAGGGGCAGGGGCAGGGGCAGGGGCAGGGGCAGGGGCAGTGGCAGTGGTGGTTGACGGATGGCCTGGGGGCCGAAAAACGGGCCGGCCGGCGGACGGCGGACGGATGTTGAGAGAGGCGGCGCGCACGCGTCTCGCGCGGACACAGGCGCCACAGCGTTGATTGGAAGGAGGTGCGGTGCGGGGATGGGCCCAGGAAAAAAGACGGTCGTGGCCCCTGTCTTGGGTGCGTGTCGACGTCAGCACCGTCGGTGTGGTGTGGTGTGGTGTGGTGTGGGCAGGGAGGGGGGGAAAAGCGGGCTGCGGGCTGCGGGCTGCGGGCTGCGGGCTGCGGAGGGAATGGTGGTGGGGAGTAGGCACACATGTGGGCGGGCGCAAAATCGGCCGGTGCCCGTAAACCGCGGCGGGATATTGGGTGGAAAAGAGGGAAATTGTAGAAAGGAAAACAAGCGGAGGGGGCGAATGTGGTGGGGTGGGGGGACGGGCGGGGGCGAGGCGACAGCTTGCTTTTTCTTTTTCATTTTATTCTGTTGTAGTGTTTTTGTTTTTTTGTTTTTTTTTGCGTGTGTGTGGCCTTGGAGAGGCTGGTCTTGTCTGGCTTACGCTTTGGGTGCGTGTGTTGGTACTTTTTCGTTTTTTCTTGTTCTGCAGAGCAGGGGCGGGGCGGTGGGAACGGCTGGCTGGCTGGCTGTGCCCAGAGGAGGAGGAGACGCTGGCGGCGGGCCCGGCTCCTGGGGCTGCTGTTGCATGCGCTGTGCAAAGAAAGGAAGAGTGGGTTTGTTTGGCTGGTGAAGTGCATTATTTAAGTGTGGGCTTGCCGGCCTGGCTCCGATGCGCAGGTAGATAGATGCCGGCGGCGACTGCAGGCAGGCAGGCGCGTTGTGTGTACAGAGGGACGAGCCATGTGTTTTGCAAGCAGGACGTGGCGTGCCGAGTGGAGAGGAGGCGGCGGCTCGGCTCGGTTCGGCCCGGCCCGGTCCGGCGGTGCCGCGCTGTTGTCGCGGACGTGAGCGCCCCCTGGCGGGCGGGTGGTTGGCGGCGGCGTGGTGGACGCGTGTGGCAGTTGTGTGCACGGGTTGCTTGGGCGAGTGAGCAGTGGCTGGCGGTGTTGGCGCGTCGTCGGGGAGGTACGTGTTGCGGCCGCGTCTGCTGCGCGCTGCGTCGTTGTGTCGACTGTGTGTGGGCGTGGGCACGTGTGCTCTGCCGAGGGCGTCGTAAAAAAGTGGGTCGCGGTGTGCGTGCGTAGCCCGTGATGATGTATTGTGCGTCGCGTCGTTGTGTGCGAAACGGATGCCGAGAGGTGTGTGGTAAGTGCGAAGCGCGAATGTGCGGCGTTTGGCGGTTTCGGTGTGTTTTCTGTTTTTGCGGCGTGAGAGTGGGGCTGGCTGGCTGGCTGGCTGTTGTTGGTTGCCTTGTGTGTGTAGGTTGATGGCGCGACGCGGAGGGGACGCCGTTTGCTGCGTGCCTTGCCTCGCGTGTGTTGGCGCGCCGTGCATGTGTTTGGGTCGCGGGGGCGGTGTTTTTGTTTGTATTTGGATTTTCATTTTTTGGCGTGTTGTGTCGTGTATGGCAAGGGCGAGAGGAGTAGTGCGGTAGTGGTAGTGCAGTAGTGTCGTTGCGGCACGGGCGTCTGGTGGGGCTGTGCGTCGTGGCGGGGAAGGTGTGTAGGTTGCGGCGATGCGGCGAGCCCAGCCCGTCGTTTGACGGTGTGCCGGGTGAGTTGCGCTGCGAATCGAGTGTGGCGGGAAGGGGAGCTGCGTGGCGCCTGCGTCCGTTGGCAGCAGGGGCTGTGCTTTTGAGAGTTTGTTTGATTTCGGGACGACGACGACGACGACGACGACGACTGGTTGGTTGGTTGGTTGGGTGGGGTGGCGTGCGCGTTTGTCGTACTGGGCGAGTCGATTGCCTGCCGGCTGGCGAAAGGTGCGCCGCCGCCCGTCTCGCGCTCTGTGTTTTTTTTTTTTTTTTTTTCTCTCTGTGTGTGTCGGCTGCGTTTTGTTTGCGGTGCGCGCGAAAACGGTGGTGCCGAAAGTGTGCCGGCGTGGCGTTGCGACCGCGACGAGCCGCGGGCGCGCCATTTGGCTGGTGTTGCGTGAAGAGCGGCTGTGTACGGGTAGTGGCTGTAGCCGTACGTGTACGTGCATCCGGCCCGGCCGCCAGCCCAGCCCAGCCCAGCCCAGCCCAGCCCAGCCGAGTCGGGTGAGCGGAGGCCGACACGTGGTGGTGCTCTGTGCTCTCTCGGCTCGGGGGGGTTTGTGTGTGTGCGTGTCTCGTTCGCTCTCCGGAATCTGCTTGTTCTGCTGATCCCCGCCTGTCGGCGTCGTTTATTTTTACTTATTTATTTTTTACCTGTTGTTTGTTTTTCGACGTCGTCTTGCAGTTTTGTCCTTTGCGGCGTGCCGACGACCCGCCGCGCGACCTTATGAAACCCCAAAGCGTGGCGTGGCGTGGCCGAGCCGCAGCAGCTAAGGGGGTGCGGCCGCCTCGACGCCTTAACCTCTCCTAAACTTCTTTAAGCCCCTTAACGCAGCCACCTAAACTAACGTAACCTAACCTAACCTAAGCTCTTAGGCCAACCCCCAAGTCGCCTTAACCTAACGTACGTGACCGCAACCTTAGCTTAACGCCTACGTTAAGACGTGACGTCACGTCAACGCTTAACCTAACCCTGACGCCTTCTTAGCCTAACCTGACGTAACCTAAGGTAAGGTAACCGTTGAAAGAAAGAAACCACCTTTGTTTTGACGTTGAGGCGTGTAAGGTCGGCTGTGAGGGCAGATTCGGTGTGTCTGTAGTTGGGGCTGGCTGGTAATTTATTTTGTTTGTTTGTTTATCGTTGTTTTGTTTTCGCCTGTGGCGGGGGGGTTGGCGCTCCGTCGGCCGGTGCCATGTTGCGCAGGCGGCGATCGTAAAAAAGTAAAAAAAAAAAAAGAAAAAAGAAAAGAAAAATGTGTTGGAAGGGCTGTGGGTGTTGGCGGGCGAGGCGAGAGGAGGAGGACGGCCCGCGGCCGTGGCCCGACGGCTGCGGGCCGATCGGGAAAACGGCGGAAGGCGATGGGGCGGCGGAGGTGCGTTTGTGCACGGCCGTCATCGCCGCACGACTCGGCTCGTGTGGCTGTGGCGCCGGCCGCGGTGGCCGGGCTGCCGCGGCGACGGTGCGGGAGTTTTGACGAAGGTTTGGCCATTGTGGCGGGTCGTCGGCTGGGGCTGTGGGGGCGGCATTTGGGCGGGGGCGGCGATTCTCGGCGGGCCGACCCAGGCTGTGGCGCGCGGTGGCTGCAGTTTGGCCGTGGTTTGCGGCGCCGCCGCGGCGACTGGTTGGCGACCGTGGTGTCGGTGTGTGTAGCCCCATCCTCGGTGGTTTGAATGGCGCGGGTGGTTGCGGCGCAGGTTGGGGGCTGCTCCGCGCAGGCTGTCGGACGTTGGGCGGTAGCAAGCGCGGGAGGCGCGGCGCGGCGGCGCGGCGGCGCGCCGAGTGGCGGCCGCTCTCTCGGCCGTCCGCGCCCGCCCGCGACACTGGCTGGGCCAGGCGCGTGCGCGGCTATTCTCTGCTGCGCGCCCCTCGCTGTTGTGCGTCGTCGAAGGAGAGAAGGAAGCGAAACCAAGGGGAAAAAAGAAAAGAGAACAAGCAAAAGATGGCAGACCAGGCGGCTACGAACGAGACTGCCGCGGCACCCGCCGCCACCGGCACTACGAAGAAGGCCAAGTCTGCGTCGTCTGCGAAGAAGCCGCGCGCCAAGCCTGCGCACCCGCGCACCTCTGAGATGGTGACGGCCGCCATCAAGAGTCTGAAGGAGCGCGGCGGGTCGTCGCTGCAGGCGATCAAGAAGTACATTGCCGCGCACTACAAGCTGGACGCGGAGAAGCTGGCGCCCTTTATCAAGAAGTACCTCAAGTCGGCCGTCGTGGCTGGCGAGCTGGTGCAGACGAAGGGGAAGGGCGCGTCGGGCTCTTTCAAGCTTGCCGGCGCCGGCGGCGGGGCGGCCGAGGGCGGCAAGGCTCGTGGTGGCGGCGGTGGTGCGAAGAAGAAGCGCGCCGCTCCGGCCAGCAAGGAGAAGAAGGGGGCCCGTGCGGCCGGCGCAAAGAAGGCTGGCGGCGTGAAGGCGGCGACCGGTCGGAAGGCGGGCGCCGCCAAGAAGGCGTCTGCGGCGTCGGCCGCTCCCGCGGGTGCGAAGAAGGCGGCTGCGGCCAAGCCGGCCAAGGCCAAGTCGCCGTCGAAGGCGAAGAAGGCCGCCAAGGTTCCGACGAAGAAGCCGAAGGCGCCGCGCCCGAAGAAGGCGACGGCGACGCCGTCTAAGGCGAAGGCTTCGCCCAAGAAGAAGAAGTAAAAAGGGCAGGGAAGGGTTGGCGGTTGACACCGTCGCCTGGTGGCCGGCGCGCAACCAGAGGCTGTCGCGCGGTCCCGGACAAAAACAAAAACGGCCCTTCTCAGGGCCATCAAAGCACGTCGGGAAGGTGTTGATTGTCGTGTCGTGTCGTGGTCGGTCGGTTGCCTTGTTGTCTGTCTGTCTTGCTTGCTGGCGTTTGTTTGTTTCATGTGTGGATGGTGGTTGGATTGTGGGGTCGTTGGCGGGCGTGGGCGGCGGCGCGCGGCTGGTGTTACACAAAGTGTATTTTACTTTTACCTATTTATTTTGCGCCGCGTTTGTTTGTTTGTTTGTTTGTCTTGGTGGTGGTTTTGGAATAGTCTTTTTTGTTTTGCTTTGCTTTGCTTTGCTTTCCGGGCGTCACGTTTTGTGCCGTGGCCTGTGTGGGTGGCGCTATTGACGCTTGCGACTTGGTTCGGCCGGTGCGGTGCTTTTTTTTTTTTTTTTGGAAACGGCGGCGCCGGGCCGGGGGTGGGACGACTGGACTGGAGAGTGAGTGGGGAACTAGTCGTTGCGACCGACAAAGTTTTGCTCGCGACGGAGAGACGTTAGTGGCCCTGAAAAGGGCCGTTTTGTTTGTTTGGCGGTGTGCGGGTTTAGGCGCGCTCGCCGCGGATGCGGCGCGCGAGCTGGATGTCCTTGGGCATGATGGTGACTCGCTTGGCGTGGATTGCGCACAGGTTGGTGTCTTCGAAGAGGCCGACGAGGTAGGCCTCGCTGGCCTCTTGCAGGGCCATGACTGCGGAGCTCTGGAAGCGCAGGTCGGTCTTGAAGTCCTGGGCGATCTCGCGCACTAGGCGCTGGAATGGCAGCTTGCGGATGAGCAGCTCTGTGCTCTTCTGGTAGCGCCTGATTTCTCGCAGGGCGACGGTGCCCGGCCTGTAGCGGTGGGGCTTCTTGACGCCGCCGGTGGCGGGCGCGCTCTTCCTCGCCGCCTTGGTGGCGAGCTGTTTGCGCGGCGCCTTTCCGCCGGTGGACTTGCGGGCCGTTTGCTTTGTCCGGGCCATGGCTACTGCGGATGCGGATGCGGCGTGGAGGATATGCGTGCGCGACGGCGTCCGGTGCTGCCTTGACAACGGGCCCGCGCGCCCCGGGTGCTGCGCTTATATGCCCTCGGTGCGCGGTGGTGGGGGGAGGGGAGGGCGGGCCGCGGGGCCCCAGAGTCTATATAGGGGGGCGGCGCGCGCGCTGGGCGCCACAACCGTAGCCGACTCGCTAGCGCCGGGTGAGGAGCTTGCCTTGCTTTCTGTTTTTTATATTATTGTGGTTGAGACGCTTGAAGAAGAAGAAGAATGACAGGCCGCGGCAAGGGAGGAAAGGGGCTCGGCAAGGGTGGCGCCAAGCGGCACCGCAAGGTGTTGCGCGACAACATCCAGGGCATCACGAAGCCCGCGATCCGCCGCCTGGCGCGCAGGGGCGGCGTGAAGCGCATCTCTGGTCTGATCTACGAGGAGACGCGCGGAGTGCTGAAGGTGTTCCTGGAGAACGTGATCCGCGACGCGGTGACGTACACTGAGCACGCCAAGCGCAAGACTGTGACGGCCATGGACGTGGTGTACGCCCTGAAGAGGCAGGGGCGCACCCTGTACGGTTTCGGCGGTTAGGCGGTGTGAGACCGAAGGAAGGAAGGAAAGAGAGATTGAAAAACGGCCCTTTTCAGGGCCACCACAGTGTTCGGAAGTTGAAAAGTGCGAAAGAGTCTGTGTTGCTGGTTTTTCTTTTCCTTTTTTAGTCTACTTGGCCTTTTAGTTTTGTTTGGAGTTTTTTTGACGTGGTGTGCGGTGCGGTTGGGAGGGAAGGAAGCGTGCCCTTGCGTTGTGTGAGCTCCCTCCTTCCTTCCTTCCTTCCTTCCTTCCTTCCTTCCCCTCCCTCTTTGCTTGTATGCTTCTTGTCGGTGGATGGGCTGTGTGTTGCGGCGCGGCTGAGTGCCGAGGGGTTATTTTTGAGGTGTGTTGTTGTGCGCCACGTGTGCTGGTTAATGGTCGCGAGACTGTGCGTGCGTGGAGTGGAGTGGAGGAGGTGGCCAAGTACGTGTGTACAAGATGGCGGCGCCTGTGTGTGTAAGAAGGAAAAAAAACCGTACACACAGAGAGAGAGAGAGAGAGAGAGAGAGAGAGAGAGAGAAGTGGTGCGACGAACGACTGGAATTCTGCTTTGGACGTAGGTTTGTGTGGTGGCCCTGAAAAGGGCCGATTGTGTTTTGTTTTTGAGCCGAGGCGGCAAATGGCGCGCTGCGTGCCAAGGGAGCACGCGGCGGTTGCCGATTGCGCTGTCTCTCTTTTAGGCCTTCTTCTCGGTCTTCTTTGGCAGCAGGACGGCCTGGATGTTGGGCAGGACACCTCCCTGTGCGATGGTGACGCCCGACAAGAGCTTGTTGAGCTCCTCGTCGTTGCGTATGGCGAGCTGCAGGTGGCGCGGGATGATGCGCGTCTTCTTGTTGTCGCGGGCCGCGTTTCCGGCCAGCTCGAGCACCTCAGCCGCGAGGTACTCCATGACGGCGGCGAGGTAGACGGGCGCCCCGGCGCCGACGCGCTCGGCGTAGTTTCCCTTGCGCAGGAGGCGGTGGATTCTGCCGACCGGGAACTGGAGCCCAGCCCTGCTTGAGCGGGACTTTGACTTGCCCTTGACTTTGCCTCCCTTTCCGCGTCCGGACATGGCGATGGGCTAGTTTCGAAAGAAGCGAGAAAGAAAAGCACAACGCCCCAAACGGTGCGAGCCGCAGCGAGTCGAGCAGCGGAGTGCGTGCCGGCGCCGGCGGGGTGGGGGTCCTTTATGGGCTCGGGTGCGGCGGCCGGTTGCGCGCGCGCCCCATTGGTCGGCGGCCGCAGCAGGGCGAGCTGGTAAAGGTGCGGCGGCGGCGTGCGGCGGGTGCCACTGTGTGGGGAGACGCTGACTGGAGCGGAGCGCTTGACTGACTGACTGCGCGTGCCTGCCTGCCTGTTTGTTCGTGATGCCGCCCAAGACTAGCGGGAAAGCCGCCAAGAAGGCTGGCAAGGCGCAGAAGAACATTTCGAAGGGCGACAAGAAGAAGAAGCGCAAGAGGAAGGAGAGCTATGCCATCTACATCTACAAGGTGCTGAAGCAGGTGCACCCTGACACGGGCATCTCTTCGAAGGCGATGAGCATCATGAACAGCTTCGTGAACGACATTTTCGAGCGCATTGCGGCCGAGGCTTCTCGCCTGGCGCACTACAACAAGCGCTCGACCATCACGTCCCGCGAGATCCAGACCGCTGTGCGGCTCTTGCTGCCTGGCGAGCTGGCCAAGCACGCGGTGAGCGAGGGCACGAAGGCGGTGACCAAGTACACGAGCTCCAAGTAAGGAGGTGGCTCTTGGAAATGGGAGGCTCGTCCGCGGCGCGGCGAAGGAAAGAGAAAAAAAAAAACGGCCCTTTTCAGGGCCACCAAAATGCCTTTGCGGGAAGGGCGGAATTGTTGTTGTTGTGAGCGGGTGGACGGGCGGCACAGCTGTAGCTGTAGCTTGTGGTGTGGTGCGGCGCCGGCGCCTTTGGTTTTGGTGTGACGTTGGGGATACGCACTTTAGCCACAGCCGGGTCGTGGGCGTGGGTGTTTCGAGACGTGTTGGTGTTAGGGGGGCGGATCGCTGGAGTTGGCTTGTTTGATATATATTTTTGTTTTTGTCCCCTTTGTATGGTATGGCCGGAGGTGTGGAACGGAAAGCAAACCGCGACTGTCGGATGTCACACCGTTGGTGGCGAGGGTGAGAAACACGTTGCCACCTACAGCTGCTTCTACGCCGAGCGGGTGCGTTAAGTTAGTTGGTTGGTTGGGCGACGTAAAAGTGGAGCGTGGAGGTGTGTGTGAACGTGAGGTGACACGCATTGTATTGCATTGTATTTGTACGCGCGAGGTGAGTTAGGAGACCACGCGCCACGACGTACGGTGCCCTCTTTCGACCTGACGTCTGACGTCTGGTTTTTGTTTGTGGAGGCGGTGTCGTCATTCTGGATGTACGTGTATTTTCCGCTCAGTTGAGTGAGGTGACGCGAGACGACGGCGTCGGTGGTGTTTTTGTTTTGTTGTTGGCGCCCCGGGGATGAAGAGGGGCACCCGACGGTAACGAGAGGTTGCACTTTGTGATCGGTCGAATGTCCGGGGAGCGAGGAATAGGGTGGGGGGTTGAAAAGAAACGCCAGTGTAGGGCAACGGGACGGTGAACGTTCCCGTGGTGTCGGAGGTGTGCAGTGGGGGGGAGGAAAAAAAAAAAAAAAAAAAAGCGCGTAACGGCGCGGCTGCCGTGGTGGAAACGTTCTCTCCAACTGTGGTGGTGTCCCCTGTGTGTTTTGTTGTTCTCTATATCGTGTGTCCCCTCGCACAAGACGCTCTCTGGGCGGGTTTGATTCATTCATTTTTGCATTGTCACGTAGCGTAGAATGGTGGAATGCGCAAGAGTTGAGTGAGACTGGCGACGGTATATGGTCTGAGCAGCGTCAGCTGCACTGCACACTCCCCGGAAAAGAATCTTGGATGCCGTGCTAACTGAAATTTGGTGGACGGGGTTCTCAAGGCCTGTTTTCCTATTTTGTTGTCTGTCTGTAGTTAAGATGGTGAAATGACGTCGAAGAAGCAGTATTGTGCTCACAGAAACGGAAACAAACTGTTATGGAAATGCCCTAGTTTGATGAAAGGAAATGTGTGTTGAATATACAGGATGGTAAAGACCAAGTGCGTTGAAAGAAACGTTGTGAAGGAACGAACGTTCCCTGAATTGGTTTCTTTTTGTTCCCGAGTTGTGTACAATGGACGACGGTTGTGCCATATCGCAGCATTGCATCATCCCCAGGTTTTATTTCAATTGAGCGATAAAAAAAGGAAAAAGAGAAGAACAAGAACACTATCGAAATGGTCTATGGTGTGTGACCCACAATTGTTGTCTTTAAATCACTTACCCAACCATGTCGTAAAAATATTTATTTATTTTTTTTTTTTTTTTACAGTGGCTGCCCAATGACCTAGATGTAACAGAGAGAGAGAGAAACACATGGCGTGTCAGATGTTTGTTTTCTTTTCCCCCCCGTCAAGTGGCAAATGCGAACACCGTCAGCTGTAATTGACGATCGACACTAGTATGGCGCGAAAAGGGGGTGCGACCTGTGCAGTTGTGGGTGAAACTTTGGGTGATGGGCTGTCATGCGGCATCGCGTGCGTTCATTACCCCTCGGCGGCGGCGGCGGCGCCGCAGCTCCGTCCAGCTCGCGCTCTCGGAAACAACCCTCTCGTAATGCCGCGTCTCCTCCGTCACTGCAATTTTCAAAGGGAAACCTGTGTGGCCGGTGGGGGTGTGTCAACCGTTGGGCTCAAGCTCCGCCGACAAAAAGTGTTGAGTGTATCCAGTGTGAGAGAGGTTGACGCTTTTCGTGGTGTGTGTGTGGCAATGTTTTGAAAAGTTTGCAACGTACGTTAAGAAGTGTTGACGCTGAAACTTGCGGGCTGTGTGGCCCTGGTGGTTGGCTGGCTGGAGACGCGGGCGTGTCCAGTCGGTCGGTTGTTGTGGCTGAAAGGTACGTATACGGTTCCGCCGTCCCGTCGGAACTGCGTCTGTCTGGAAGGTATGACGTGACGTGCAGTTTTTATTAGGTCAGCCTTGTTGTGTATTGTTCCATTTGTTGCTCACTCGTCACCCGTATTTGGTGTGGCGATGTATGTGGACGTACTGCTGGATCAGTGTCAGGGTTTCCGTGGGAGGTGTTGGTTGGGTTGGATTTGCCTGACACGGCTGAGTCCGCAATTGGCCTGCCGTTCGTTGATGTGATATGTGGGTTCTGAGGAAGAATGTGTACGAGATAGTTGCCCTGCCCTGCCCTGCCCTTTCTTTCGCGTTCGTGTGTGCCCCCCTTGTTGTGTAGTGTGGGTTGAACATGGTTCTTTACCGAGTGGGGGGGGGGGGGGGGAATGGGATGGACGGATCCGTTGCTGTTGCTGTCACCGTCAAGACAACGCACGCACCCCTGTCCTACGAGAAGGTGTGTCAACCGGGGTTTCGGCAGTCGTGTGTGTAGGGGACGGGGAGAAGCAAAGTGGAGAGTGCGGCACGGGCAGAGAGTGGAATTGGGGCGCGTTGATGTTGGGAAACATCCCCCAAGGGTTGCGGGATGATGTGGCGGTGAGAGCGGGGGGCGGGGGAGAAAAGAAAAGCGAAAAAGAACTAAGGAAGAGGAGGAGGCGTGCGTGTGCGCAGTGGCGGGGCCCCAAAGACCTGTCGTGTGGTGTCGGCCGAACGCGAACGCGTGTGCGGGGCAGCGTCGGCACGGAGAGAGAGAGAGAGAGAGAGAGAGAGAGAGAGAGCGAGCTGGTCTGATGGGTATTTTTTTACCCCCTGTACTCGAAGGACCGGATCTGTCCTTGATCCCTGCCTTCTGTCTGATTATGTTGGGTAACAAAATGATGGGATGATAGGGTCTCTTGGGTGTGTGTAGATGTTTGTTGTTTGAGTGAGTGTTATGGTGTTTGTATTTTATTTTTGTTTATCATGGTATGTTGTAGTTTGTGGTGTTTTGTCGTGATGGGAAATGTCGTTCTTGGGTCGGGTGGATTTTGTCCCAGATTTCTGATGAGTGGGTGGTTCGAATCCGTGGTTTGGTGGGAAAAAAAAAAAAAAAAAAAAAAAAAAACTTTATGGATTTTTCTTTGGATGATTTCCGGGATTTTGAGTATGTTATGGTTTGTGTATATGTCTCGGTTTGTCTGGTACCGGCCGGCATCAGCAGCAATTCTGAAGTATTTGTTGTGCACCCTTTTTTTTTACTCTTGTTATGTTGGTGTCTGCGGCCATTGACCAGATTTTCAGAGCCGTAAGTGATGGCTGGTTCCTATGACGGTTTTGAAGATTTTCTTTTTGGCGCGCATATTTATTCTGTTTCCTTTGATGATTGGGTACAGTCTGAATATTGCTGCTGCAGCCTTGTTACAAACGTGTGTAACATGGTCTCTAAATGTCAACCTCTTGTCCAGCTTGATGCCTAGATACTTTATTGTGCCTGACCATGGAAGATTGTTATTTCTGAGGCGTATATGCAGGTTAGGAGGTATTCTTTTTGAATGTGAATCGTATTGTATTGCTTGGGTTTTCTCCGCGTTTATTGTTTTTTTTGGTTAGCCCATTTCTGGATGGATTGTAGGTGTTGCTCTATTTTTGTGACTCTATATTGCAGGTTAGAACTGCTGCGGTAGACTGCAGTGTCGTCTGCAAATAGTGACAAGTGTCCTCCCAGCTGTTTGTTTGTGTATATTGAGTAGAGAATGGGCCCCAGCACTGAGCCTTGCGGGACTCCAGCCTCTATGGATCTAGTGTTACTTGCCGCTCCTGGTACATGGACATAGAATGCTCTGTTGCGGAGAAAAGAAGCAATAATGTGGATGGGGCAGTTGTACTGGTGGAGCTTGTAGATAAGGCGTTATCCGAATGCTTTTCCAATGTCAAGCAGGACTGCTCCAGTACTGTGTCTAATGTTTCTGGCCTGACATATGTGCTCGACTAGTCTGGTCACCTGGTGGGTGGTGCTGTGTTCTTCGCGGAATCGGAATTGTTGTGGGATGATTATGTTGTTATCCTTTAAGAATTGAATTTCTTCAGTTCAGTTTGAATGAGCTTTCCGAGGACCTTTCCAAGGAAGTTGGCCTATAGTTTTGCGGAAATAATAAGTCCTTGTTTGGCTTTGGTAATGTGATGACTCGGGCCTGTTTCCAAGTAGTTTAGTCTGAAGCAAGCATTATATATTGATGTTAGATAGATAATTGATAGTTGCTGGAGGTAGGTGATGTAGTAGTTGCGGTTTGATGGAATCTGGGCCTGATGCCTTCTTAGGATGTGTGTATGTTTGTGATGTGATAAGATACGGGGTTTCTGCGTTTATTGGATTGTGAAAGATGTTCTGATCGGGGCACTTAGGATGCGGTTTTACCCTTCTGAGTACCATTTCCTGGTGGTCATCAGTTTCGTCATCTACCGCTTCTGGTGCTTGGAATTGCCTTTCTAGTGAATCCGCCAGTGCTTCAGCTCGGTCTGTGGGGTCGTTCCTTCCCCATGTAGATGTAGATGTAGATGTTTCGTGTTTAGTTTACGAGTTTTAAGAAATTTCCAGAATTTTTCCTGGTCCCTTTCTGCTTCTCGTAACGTTTCCTCCCACGCCTCGCTACGGTGGTTTTCGGAGCTCTCTTTTTGATCCTCCCGGCCAATTGCTCTGATTTTCGTCGGTCGGCTGGGTCCCTGTAGTTTCTGGCGCGCGCGGGCTGCGGTTGGCGCCTTTGGTGGCAACGGCCGGGGCAAGCAGCGGTGTGTGGTGTGGTGCGGGGCGGGCAGGGGCAGGGGCAGGGGCAGGGGCAGGGGCAGGGGCAGTGGCAGTGGTGGTTGACGGATGGCCTGGGGGCCGAAAAACGGGCCGGCCGGCGGACGGCGGACGGATGTTGAGAGAGGCGGCGCGCACGCGTCTCGCGCGGACACAGGCGCCACAGCGTTGATTGGAAGGAGGTGCGGTGCGGGGATGGGCCCAGGAAAAAAGACGGTCGTGGCCCCTGTCTTGGGTGCGTGTCGACGTCAGCACCGTCGGTGTGGTGTGGTGTGGTGTGGTGTGGGCAGGGAGGGGGGGAAAAGCGGGCTGCGGGCTGCGGGCTGCGGGCTGCGGGCTGCGGAGGGAATGGTGGTGGGGAGTAGGCACACATGTGGGCGGGCGCAAAATCGGCCGGTGCCCGTAAACCGCGGCGGGATATTGGGTGGAAAAGAGGGAAATTGTAGAAAGGAAAACAAGCGGAGGGGGCGAATGTGGTGGGGTGGGGGGACGGGCGGGGGCGAGGCGACAGCTTGCTTTTTCTTTTTCATTTTATTCTGTTGTAGTGTTTTTGTTTTTTTGTTTTTTTTGCGTGTGTGTGGCCTTGGAGAGGCTGGTCTTGTCTGGCTTACGCTTTGGGTGCGTGTGTTGGTACTTTTTCGTTTTTTCTTGTTCTGCAGAGCAGGGGCGGGGCGGTGGGAACGGCTGGCTGGCTGGCTGTGCCCAGAGGAGGAGGAGACGCTGGCGGCGGGCCCGGCTCCTGGGGCTGCTGTTGCATGCACTGTGCAAAGAAAGGAAGAGTGGGTTTGTTTGGCTGGTGAAGTGCATTATTTAAGTGTGGGCTTGCCGGCCTGGCTCCGATGCGCAGGTAGATAGATGCCGGCGGCGACCGCAGGCAGGCAGGCGCGTTGTGTGTACAGAGGGACGAGCCATGTGTTTTGCAAGCAGGACGTGGCGTGCCGAGTGGAGAGGAGGCGGCGGCTCGGCTCGGTTCGGCCCGGCCCGGTCCGGCGGTGCCGCGCTGTTGTCGCGGACGTGAGCGCCCCCTGGCGGGCGGGTGGTTGGCGGCGGCGTGGTGGACGCGTGTGGCAGTTGTGTGCACGGGTTGCTTGGGCGAGTGAGCAGTGGCTGGCGGTGTTGGCGCGTCGTCGGGGAGGTACGTGTTGCGGCCGCGTCTGCTGCGCGCTGCGTCGTTGTGTCGACTGTGTGTGGGCGTGGGCACGTGTGCTCTGCCGAGGGCGTCGTAAAAAAGTGGGTCGCGGTGTGCGTGCGTAGCCCGTGATGATGTATTGTGCGTCGCGTCGTTGTGTGCGAAACGGATGCCGAGAGGTGTGTGGTAAGTGCGAAGCGCGAATGTGCGGCGTTTGGCGGTTTCGGTGTGTTTTCTGTTTTTGCGGCGTGAGAGTGGGGCTGGCTGGCTGGCTGGCTGTTGTTGGTTGCCTTGTGTGTGTAGGTTGATGGCGCGACGCGGAGGGGACGCCGTTTGCTGCGTGCCTTGCCTCGCGTGTGTTGGCGCGCCGTGCATGTGTTTGGGTCGCGGGGGCGGTGTTTTTGTTTGTATTTGGATTTTCATTTTTTGGCGTGTTGTGTCGTGTATGGCAAGGGCGAGAGGAGTAGTGCGGTAGTGGTAGTGCAGTAGTGTCGTTGCGGCACGGGCGTCTGGTGGGGCTGTGCGTCGTGGCGGGGAAGGTGTGTAGGTTGCGGCGATGCGGCGAGCCCAGCCCGTCGTTTGACGGTGTGCCGGGTGAGTTGCGCTGCGAATCGAGTGTGGCGGGAAGGGGAGCTGCGTGGCGCCTGCGTCCGTTGGCAGCAGGGGCTGTGCTTTTGAGAGTTTGTTTGATTTCGGGACGACGACGACGACGACGACGACGACTGGTTGGTTGGTTGGTTGGGTGGGGTGGCGTGCGCGTTTGTCGTACTGGGCGAGTCGATTGCCTGCCGGCTGGCGAAAGGTGCGCCGCCGCCCGTCTCGCGCTCTGTGTTTTTTTTTTTTTTTTTTTCTCTCTGTGTGTGTCGGCTGCGTTTTGTTTGCGGTGCGCGCGAAAACGGTGGTGCCGAAAGTGTGCCGGCGTGGCGTTGCGACCGCGACGAGCCGCGGGCGCGCCATTTGGCTGGTGTTGCGTGAAGAGCGGCTGTGTACGGGTAGTGGCTGTAGCCGTACGTGTACGTGCATCCGGCCCGGCCGCCAGCCCAGCCCAGCCCAGCCCAGCCCAGCCCAGCCGAGTCGGGTGAGCGGAGGCCGACACGTGGTGGTGCTCTGTGCTCTCTCGGCTCGGGGGGGTTTGTGTGTGTGCGTGTCTCGTTCGCTCTCCGGAATCTGCTTGTTCTGCTGATCCCCGCCTGTCGGCGTCGTTTATTTTTACTTATTTATTTTTTACCTGTTGTTTGTTTTTCGACGTCGTCTTGCAGTTTTGTCCTTTGCGGCGTGCCGACGACCCGCCGCGCGACCTTATGAAACCCCAAAGCGTGGCGTGGCGTGGCCGAGCCGCAGCAGCTAAGGGGGTGCGGCCGCCTCGACGCCTTAACCTCTCCTAAACTTCTTTAAGCCCCTTAACGCAGCCACCTAAACTAACGTAACCTAACCTAACCTAAGCTCTTAGGCCAACCCCCAAGTCGCCTTAACCTAACGTACGTGACCGCAACCTTAGCTTAACGCCTACGTTAAGACGTGACGTCACGTCAACGCTTAACCTAACCCTGACGCCTTCTTAGCCTAACCTGACGTAACCTAAGGTAAGGTAACCGTTGAAAGAAAGAAACCACCTTTGTTTTGACGTTGAGGCGTGTAAGGTCGGCTGTGAGGGCAGATTCGGTGTGTCTGTAGTTGGGGCTGGCTGGTAATTTATTTTGTTTGTTTGTTTATCGTTGTTTTGTTTTCGCCTGTGGCGGGGGGGTTGGCGCTCCGTCGGCCGGTGCCATGTTGCGCAGGCGGCGATCGTAAAAAAGTAAAAAAAAAAAAGAAAAAAGAAAAGAAAAATGTGTTGGAAGGGCTGTGGGTGTTGGCGGGCGAGGCGAGAGGAGGAGGACGGCCCGCGGCCGTGGCCCGACGGCTGCGGGCCGATCGGGAAAACGGCGGAAGGCGATGGGGCGGCGGAGGTGCGTTTGTGCACGGCCGTCATCGCCGCACGACTCGGCTCGTGTGGCTGTGGCGCCGGCCGCGGTGGCCGGGCTGCCGCGGCGACGGTGCGGGAGTTTTGACGAAGGTTTGGCCATTGTGGCGGGTCGTCGGCTGGGGCTGTGGGGGCGGCATTTGGGCGGGGGCGGCGATTCTCGGCGGGCCGACCCAGGCTGTGGCGCGCGGTGGCTGCAGTTTGGCCGTGGTTTGCGGCGCCGCCGCGGCGACTGGTTGGCGACCGTGGTGTCGGTGTGTGTAGCCCCATCCTCGGTGGTTTGAATGGCGCGGGTGGTTGCGGCGCAGGTTGGGGGCTGCTCCGCGCAGGCTGTCGGACGTTGGGCGGTAGCAAGCGCGGGAGGCGCGGCGCGGCGGCGCGGCGGCGCGCCGAGTGGCGGCCGCTCTCTCGGCCGTCCGCGCCCGCCCGCGACACTGGCTGGGCCAGGCGCGTGCGCGGCTATTCTCTGCTGCGCGCCCCTCGCTGTTGTGCGTCGTCGAAGGAGAGAAGGAAGCGAAACCAAGGGGAAAAAAGAAAAGAGAACAAGCAAAAGATGGCAGACCAGGCGGCTACGAACGAGACTGCCGCGGCACCCGCCGCCACCGGCACTACGAAGAAGGCCAAGTCTGCGTCGTCTGCGAAGAAGCCGCGCGCCAAGCCTGCGCACCCGCGCACCTCTGAGATGGTGACGGCCGCCATCAAGAGTCTGAAGGAGCGCGGCGGGTCGTCGCTGCAGGCGATCAAGAAGTACATTGCCGCGCACTACAAGCTGGACGCGGAGAAGCTGGCGCCCTTTATCAAGAAGTACCTCAAGTCGGCCGTCGTGGCTGGCGAGCTGGTGCAGACGAAGGGGAAGGGCGCGTCGGGCTCTTTCAAGCTTGCCGGCGCCGGCGGCGGGGCGGCCGAGGGCGGCAAGGCTCGTGGTGGCGGCGGTGGTGCGAAGAAGAAGCGCGCCGCTCCGGCCAGCAAGGAGAAGAAGGGGGCCCGTGCGGCCGGCGCAAAGAAGGCTGGCGGCGTGAAGGCGGCGACCGGTCGGAAGGCGGGCGCCGCCAAGAAGGCGTCTGCGGCGTCGGCCGCTCCCGCGGGTGCGAAGAAGGCGGCTGCGGCCAAGCCGGCCAAGGCCAAGTCGCCGTCGAAGGCGAAGAAGGCCGCCAAGGTTCCGACGAAGAAGCCGAAGGCGCCGCGCCCGAAGAAGGCGACGGCGACGCCGTCTAAGGCGAAGGCTTCGCCCAAGAAGAAGAAGTAAAAAGGGCAGGGAAGGGTTGGCGGTTGACACCGTCGCCTGGTGGCCGGCGCGCAACCAGAGGCTGTCGCGCGGTCCCGGACAAAAACAAAAACGGCCCTTCTCAGGGCCATCAAAGCACGTCGGGAAGGTGTTGATTGTCGTGTCGTGTCGTGGTCGGTCGGTTGCCTTGTTGTCTGTCTGTCTTGCTTGCTGGCGTTTGTTTGTTTCATGTGTGGATGGTGGTTGGATTGTGGGGTCGTTGGCGGGCGTGGGCGGCGGCGCGCGGCTGGTGTTACACAAAGTGTATTTTACTTTTACCTATTTATTTTGCGCCGCGTTTGTTTGTTTGTTTGTTTGTCTTGGTGGTGGTTTTGGAATAGTCTTTTTTGTTTTGCTTTGCTTTGCTTTGCTTTCCGGGCGTCACGTTTTGTGCCGTGGCCTGTGTGGGTGGCGCTATTGACGCTTGCGACTTGGTTCGGCCGGTGCGGTGCTTTTTTTTTTTTTTTTGGAAACGGCGGCGCCGGGCCGGGCCGGGGGTGGGACGACTGGACTGGAGAGTGAGTGGGGAACTAGTCGTTGCGACCGACAAAGTTTTGCTCGCGACGGAGAGACGTTAGTGGCCCTGAAAAGGGCCGTTTTGTTTGTTTGGCGGTGTGCGGGTTTAGGCGCGCTCGCCGCGGATGCGGCGCGCGAGCTGGATGTCCTTGGGCATGATGGTGACTCGCTTGGCGTGGATTGCGCACAGGTTGGTGTCTTCGAAGAGGCCGACGAGGTAGGCCTCGCTGGCCTCTTGCAGGGCCATGACTGCGGAGCTCTGGAAGCGCAGGTCGGTCTTGAAGTCCTGGGCGATCTCGCGCACTAGGCGCTGGAATGGCAGCTTGCGGATGAGCAGCTCTGTGCTCTTCTGGTAGCGCCTGATTTCTCGCAGGGCGACGGTGCCCGGCCTGTAGCGGTGGGGCTTCTTGACGCCGCCGGTGGCGGGCGCGCTCTTCCTCGCCGCCTTGGTGGCGAGCTGTTTGCGCGGCGCCTTTCCGCCGGTGGACTTGCGGGCCGTTTGCTTTGTCCGGGCCATGGCTACTGCGGATGCGGATGCGGCGTGGAGGATATGCGTGCGCGACGGCGTCCGGTGCTGCCTTGACAACGGGCCCGCGCGCCACGCCACGCCACGCCACGCTGCACAGGAGAGGGTGGTCCCTCGACTCGTGTAGGAAGTACTAGCGCTGGCGCGCTTCGCCTTCCTCTTGACGGGTGGTGAAGAAGTGGACTTGGCGGTATGGTTTGCTTGACGTTGTGCATTTTGGTTTTTTTTTTTTTTTTTTTTTTTTTTTTTTTTTTTTTTTTTTTTTAATAAGATGAAAGAATAGTGAGAGGGATAGTTAGAGAAGCAGGAAAACGAAAGGCCCAATTGACTGGCCGTTGCACGGTAATTAACAGTAACAGGTGACAGAACAGTAAAAGGAATAGTGAGAGATAGAGGAAAACGAACGGCTCCATTGACTAGCCGGAAAAGAAACGTTGAGTGACAGACGAAAGAATAGTGAAAGATGACAGGAAGAGGATGAAGAAAACGAAAGGCCTTCGTCCTGGCCAGATCTTCTTGGCGACGGCGATGACGGTGGCGGCAGATATTTCAGGATGGGGTGACAAAAAAGGAGAAGTGGTAGGAAGAGGAAGAAGTAACAGGACGGGGGGGTGGATGGGAGGTGTCAGGGGGGGCGGGAAAGGAGGTCGGGCCAGCGAGTGGTGGCCAGGCGATGGAGGCGGGTGCCAAGAGAGACAATGAGTGGATTGGGGGAATGACGGGATTGGTCATAGAAGGAGATGGCGGAGGATCGGACACGGTCTTGAAGGAGGGGGATATTGGCAAGGAGGTGAAGTTCACGGGTTGGGAAACGGTAAGGGAGGCGAAGGGCAATTCGAAGGGCACGATTCTGTACCGTCTGCAGGCGGTGGAGATGTGTAGGCGCGGCATTGCCCCACACAACCGAGGCATACTCCAGGAGGGGGCGGATGAGGGATGTGTAGAGGAGGAGGGCAAGAGGAATGGGAAGGGTAGAGGTAGGGTTCATAAAAGGGTAGAGTTGGCCGATGCGCCCCAAGGCCTTCCGCCGGATGGCCTCTATGTGGGGACGCCAGGTGAGGGCCCTATCCAGGGTGACCCCCAGGTACATAGCTGTTCTGGCCCAGGGGGCGGGGGTGCCGAGCACAGTGACAGGGGGATAGGCGACCGGCCACCGCCGCCGACAAATGATGAGTGCCTGCGTCTTTGCCGGGTTGAAGGCCAGGCGCCAACGTTTGGCATAATCGACAACAGAGTCGATGGCCTGTTGTAGTTTCTGCCGGAGGAGCGCCTTGCTCCGGGAGCGAGCAAAAACCGCGGTATCATCCGCATACAGGGCGAGATGCACACGAGGCACGGTGGGCGTGTCAGCTGTGAACAGACTGTATAGAACAGGGCCGAGCACACTCCCCTGTGGAACACCCGCCCTGATACGACGCCTGGTGGAGGTACCTCCCGGGATCCGGACATGGAATGTACGACCTTCTAAGTAGGTGGCGATGAGGCGCACATGGGAGATGGAGAAGCCGTGCCCGAAGAGCTTGTAAAGTAGCCCCTCGTGCCAGACAGAATCGAACGCCCGGGAGACATCGAGGAAGACGGCCCCGAAGTACTCCCGACGCTCAATGGCCTCCAGTGCTTCCTCAACAAGACGGAGGAGTTGGTGGGTGGTGGAGTGTCCTCGCCGGAAGCCAAACTGAACGTCGGGGAGTACCCGCTCCCGAGCGACGTGGATCAGGACACGTTTGAGATACAGCCTCTCAAACAGCTTGGAGAGGGCGGGAAGGAGGCTGATGGGACGATAGCTGGAAGGGGATCGAGGGTCTTTCCCAGGTTTGGGGATGGCAATCACCTCCGCGTGTTTCCACACGGAAGGAAACTGCCTAGAGGAGAGGATGGAATTGAAAGTAGAAGTAAGGACGGGAACAGAGGCTGGGGGAAGCTGCTTGAGAAGCTGATTGGTGAGTCTGTCTGGGCCACCGGCTTTTCGGGAGTGGAGGGACTTAAGCTCCCGGGCAATCTCCTCATCTGTGACGGGGGTGATATGGTCTTCTGGATCCTGGGCGGTGAGGAACTGGTGGACTCGTGCGGTGACCATTTGGATATGGTCGGGGTCAACGGGGTCGGTGACAGGGGTGAAGCTGCGTGCGAACACATCAGCCAAGGCATTGGCCTTAGCATCAGGATCGCACACAGCCTCAGCGCCGACCAGGAGGGGGGGAATTTGCGGGCGTTTGTGGATGATGCGGGAGACCAGGCGCCATGCGGATGCATCGCTCAGGTCAAGGGCGGAGATTTTTCGCTCCCAGTCCTGACTGCGGTGGGTCTGAATGGCAGCACGGATCTCCCGCTGCATGCGATTTATCCGGCGCTTAGTGGCAGGGTCTCGTGTTCTTTGCCATTCGCGGATGACCCTGTTTTTCTCGGTGATGAGTGCGCGGAGGGCTAGGGGGAGAGGGCGCACATGGGTCGGAGGGCGCGGGGGATGTGGAGGCGTTGCTGCAACTGCAGCAGTGATGGCGGCGTCCGTGAACTGTGCGAGGGTGAGGTCAGCCCCCACCCTGGCGGCGTCGGGTATGGTAGGGAGTGCTGCCTCGACCCGTCTCCGATAAGACGCCCAGTCGATGCCACGGAGGTCCAAGGTGTCACGTGGTGGCACTAGGGAGCCGACAAGGTCGACCGTGCAAATTACTGGGACGTGGTCGGAGGCAAGGGCAGCACGGGTAGTGGCAGTGATAGGGAGGGGGAGTCCTTTAACCAATGCAATGTCAAGGACGTCAGGAGGGCCATTTGTCGGGAAGATGGTGGGGTCGAAGGGGGCAACAACATGGGCGGCGTGGGCTTCCACCACACGGAGGAGGCGACGGCCATCGTTGTTGGTTAGGCGACTGTGCCAGGCGGCATGCTTGGCATTACAGTCGCCCCCAACGAAGAGGGAGTGGCCAAGTGACAGGACCTGAGCAAAGTCAGGGCCGTGGAGAACGCCGCGGTGGGGCGGCCTGTAAAGCGCCACAAAGGTGATGGGGCCACGCACGGTGTGCACCACGACACCAGTGGCCTCTATTGTGGCAAGGGCAGGGAGGGTGACGGGGTGGTGGCGGAGGGAGGCACGCACGTATACTGCCGTGCCGCCTCGTGCTGTCGGCCGGTCTGACCGGTAGCAGCAGAAGTTTGGTACCCTGGCGTTCACCCCAGGTTTAAGGTGGGTTTCGGCAACAAGACAGATGTCTACCCCCTCATCAAGGAGGAACTGCCGAAACTCACCTTGCTGGCGGTAGATGCCATTGGCATTCCAGATTAGTACGGTAAGGCCATGGAGTCTAATGGCCATGTTGGGTGGTGGGGAGGGCGGTGGTGATGGGGGAGATGGAATGGGAAAGGGCAGTAGCAATCTGCTGGGGAATGGAGGTGAGGATGGTGTCTAGTGCCCCAGTGAGTGCAGAGGTCAATGCCTCCACAACACTGGAAATGAGGTCACCAAAGACCGGGTGGACAGGGGAGGAGGGTGGAGGGTGCGGGGAAGGACCGGGATGGACGTGAGGAAGGAGGGGAGGGGGTGGGGGGGGAATTGGGGTGGATACGGAGTGTTGGGGGTAGGGACAGGGGGTGTGGGAGTCAGGAGGGGGGATGGGGATAGAGAGGAGTGGGGGCGGGGCAGGGTGGTATGATCGTGGGAAACGGGGGGGCGGGGGGTATGGGCGGGAGAGGGTTCCGACCGACCAAGGGCAGTCGCATAAGTAAGTCCACGACGCTCCATCGTTGGAGGGGCGACGGAGCGACGCAGATTGGCGCGGTGGGCTTTGACTGCCGGACAACCCAAGTAGTTGCCCGTGTGCGCCCCATTACAGCGAGCACAGGTAGGGGGGACCTCGCGGGGTTTGACGCAAGTGGAGGAGGCGTGGCCGCCGGCGCACTTGACACAGCGCACCGCACGAGTACAATTACTCGCAAAGTGCGCCAGGCCCTGGCACCGGTAGCATATTAGAATGAGGCGCCTGGAACGGGGCTTCTCCATGGTGACCGTACAATTGTCAATGGAGGTCAGGTGCATAAGGACTTGGTTGGCTGGGGTATCGTCGGCTGAGACGAAGAAAAGGGGGGTGGGGAGTTTAGTGCGGGGGGAGACTACTCGGGAAATGACAGCAGGAGTAATATTGAGAGCTGTCAGCGCTTCCCGGAGGTCGTCGTCCGTATATTTAAAGGGGAGCCCGCGGACGACAACCCTAATCCGTTTGGACCTCTCAGGGGGGGTGCTGTAGCCGATGCTGTGGGACCCAAGGACGTGGTAGACCTTCTGGAGGTCAACAGGCGTCTGGAGATAGAGGCGGTACAAGTTTTCGCCAATCGTCTTCACTCGGAAATCGGAGTCAGTGACGTGAATGAGCAGGTCGTGCAGGGATTTGTAGGACTCCGCATATTCGATTGTGAGGGGAGGGGGACGGGTAGGATTGGGGTGGGGAGTTGTGGATGGGGGTGGAGGGGGTGGAGAGGAGTCCGCCGCACCGTCGGAAAGCGCCGCAAATTGATTGTGCACCGGGAGGACCGGCGTCTTGACAATGCGGCGGCGGGGTGCCGTCTTCCTGGGGACGGCGAAGCCCTCAGCGTCGGCGGCGGCCTTCTGCTTCTTCCCACGAGCGGCCTCGGAGGGGGCAGCTTCGGAGTCGGAAGAGGCGGCCGCTGGTTTCCTCTTACGCGACTCCATCTCGCATTGCATGGCGTCGCCGTCGGCGTCAGCGGCAGCGGCGTTAGGGAAGAGAATCCGCGCCCGCAGAGCGGGGTCACAGGGCAGTCCCTCCTCTTCTGCGGCGTCGCGGAGGGCGATAAGACTCTCTTCTAGGCCCTCCGCGATGTCGCTGTCGTCGATGTAGCCAGTGACGGAGTCACTGTCCGACTCAGAGACGCAGACGGCATCGGAAATGTCTGGCATATCGAGTGGGGCGGGCGAGGGGCGGGGGACACTCGTGGAACACTGCCTTTGCCTCGGCGCGCGCGGGCTGGTCCCACGTGAAGGGGGCCCTGACGCGCCATTTGCCCTATCTAACTCCCTAAGGGCGGCTTCATCGATTCCTGAATCGATGCCGCATCGCCCAGTTGTGACGTCCAGTGTAGGCTGCGACGGCGGCAGTTCGCCGCCGGGGGACGCAGCACTTCCTTCTGCAGCTGGAAGAACCGGAGAATCGTCCAATTCGTGAGCCGGGTGAATGCGCCGGGTTGTCTTCAGTGGGGGGCCGGATGGGGCCGCCGACGAAGCAAGCTCCGCCTGGCGGCGATCCGCCACACCCTCAGCTCCTGTACATGCGTTCGATTGGTTCGACATCGCAGCTCGGAATGGGGGGCCCGCGCGCCCCGGGTGCTGCGCTTATATGCCCTCGGTGCGCGGTGGTGGGGGGAGGGGAGGGCGGGCCGCGGGGCCCCAGAGTCTATATAGGGGGGCGGCGCGCGCGCTGGGCGCCACAACCGTAGCCGACTCGCTAGCGCCGGGTGAGGAGCTTGCCTTGCTTTCTGTTTTTTATATTATTGTGGTTGAGACGCTTGAAGAAGAAGAAGAATGACAGGCCGCGGCAAGGGAGGAAAGGGGCTCGGCAAGGGTGGCGCCAAGCGGCACCGCAAGGTGTTGCGCGACAACATCCAGGGCATCACGAAGCCCGCGATCCGCCGCCTGGCGCGCAGGGGCGGCGTGAAGCGCATCTCTGGTCTGATCTACGAGGAGACGCGCGGAGTGCTGAAGGTGTTCCTGGAGAACGTGATCCGCGACGCGGTGACGTACACTGAGCACGCCAAGCGCAAGACTGTGACGGCCATGGACGTGGTGTACGCCCTGAAGAGGCAGGGGCGCACCCTGTACGGTTTCGGCGGTTAGGCGGTGTGAGACCGAAGGAAGGAAGGAAAGAGAGATTGAAAAACGGCCCTTTTCAGGGCCACCACAGTGTTCGGAAGTTGAAAAGTGCGAAAGAGTCTGTGTTGCTGGTTTTTCTTTTCCTTTTTTAGTCTACTTGGCCTTTTAGTTTTGTTTGGAGTTTTTTTGACGTGGTGTGCGGTGCGGTTGGGAGGGAAGGAAGCGTGCCCTTGCGTTGTGTGAGCTCCCTCCTTCCTTCCTTCCTTCCTTCCTTCCTTCCTTCCCCTCCCTCTTTGCTTGTATGCTTCTTGTCGGTGGATGGGCTGTGTGTTGCGGCGCGGCTGAGTGCCGAGGGGTTATTTTTGAGGTGTGTTGTTGTGCGCCACGTGTGCTGGTTAATGGTCGCGAGACTGTGCGTGCGTGGAGTGGAGTGGAGGAGGTGGCCAAGTACGTGTGTACAAGATGGCGGCGCCTGTGTGTGTAAGAAGGAAAAAAAACCGTACACACAGAGAGAGAGAGAGAGAGAGAGAGAGAGAGAGAGAGAAGTGGTGCGACGAACGACTGGAATTCTGCTTTGGACGTAGGTTTGTGTGGTGGCCCTGAAAAGGGCCGATTGTGTTTTGTTTTTGAGCCGAGGCGGCAAATGGCGCGCTGCGTGCCAAGGGAGCACGCGGCGGTTGCCGATTGCGCTGTCTCTCTTTTAGGCCTTCTTCTCGGTCTTCTTTGGCAGCAGGACGGCCTGGATGTTGGGCAGGACACCTCCCTGTGCGATGGTGACGCCCGACAAGAGCTTGTTGAGCTCCTCGTCGTTGCGTATGGCGAGCTGCAGGTGGCGCGGGATGATGCGCGTCTTCTTGTTGTCGCGGGCCGCGTTTCCAGCCAGCTCGAGCACCTCAGCCGCGAGGTACTCCATGACGGCGGCGAGGTAGACGGGCGCCCCGGCGCCGACGCGCTCGGCGTAGTTTCCCTTGCGCAGGAGGCGGTGGATTCTGCCGACCGGGAACTGGAGCCCAGCCCTGCTTGAGCGGGACTTTGACTTGCCCTTGACTTTGCCTCCCTTTCCGCGTCCGGACATGGCGATGGGCTAGTTTCGAAAGAAGCGAGAAAGAAAAGCACAACGCCCCAAACGGTGCGAGCCGCAGCGAGTCGAGCAGCGGAGTGCGTGCCGGCGCCGGCGGGGTGGGGGTCCTTTATGGGCTCGGGTGCGGCGGCCGGTTGCGCGCGCGCCCCATTGGTCGGCGGCCGCAGCAGGGCGAGCTGGTAAAGGTGCGGCGGCGGCGTGCTAACCCCTGATGAGAGCTTTCGAGTCCGAAATTATGTGTTGGCCAGAAATGACCGCCCTAACAGACCAGGTGGCGGTACAGCCATTCTCATTAAAAATCGAATATGCCACAGGGTAATACAAACGCCACCACTCATAAACACAGAGGCAACAGCAGTCGAAGTTATTCTTAACAACCACCCCACACTTCTGGTGGCGGCATACCACCCACCCCAAGCCAGACTGTTTCCCAGTGACCTGGACGATCTCTTGGACATAAACCACAGAACCATAATAGGAGGGGACCTGAATGCCAAGCACAGGGCATGGGGATGTCGTACTACAAACACAAGTGGCAACAAACTACTGAGATACCTTGATAACCATCCAGCAGTAAGGGTTGTCTCAACTGATGAGCCTACTCATGTTCCCTATGACTCCAGGTGCCTGCCTGACAAATTGGACATATTCCTCTTAAAAAACGTTAACCTCAACACAACGACAGAGGTAATCAACAGCCTAAATTCAGACCATAGCCCTGTTATTCTAAGATTTCAGGGTGACCAAGACATTCCAAGTAACAGAATAATTACAACTTACAACACAAATTGGGCGAGGTACAAGGAACTGGTCACTCTACACATACCTGACCAGGCTCCTGACATGCAGACCCCAGAAGAAATCGACCAGGCTATAGCAGAATTAACCCAAATCATCACGACGTGTGGGGAAGCATCAACCATCAAAATAACGCACAACAGCGGACGGAGCAACCTGCCCCCAGACCTTGCGCAACTAATTACGGACAAGAACAGAACGCGCAAGAGATGGCAAACTTTTCGTGACCCCCAAGACAGGAGACGCATGTTTAGGATGGCCAGGGAAATCCAGACCAGACTTAAACTGCTACGAAGTGCTAGATGGGAACAAAGCCTGCAAACAGCAGAGCAAAATCCCGAAAAATTCTGGGGAATCATCAGATCCAGACGACAACCCCAAAAAGCCAGCAGACCACTTCATGGGCAAAACGGTTTAGTCTATACCCCACACGACAAAGCAACCGCCATGGCAAACACGCTCGAGCTGCAGTTCCAAGAGAATATAATCGATGAAGACGAGGAAGAAGCAGAAGCCCTGGAGCGCAGAGTTGAGCGTCACCTACATCGAACACTTCGTGCCAGACCAGTCACCAACTTTGTGCCGACCACTGAACGTGCAGTCTCTGTTCTCATCAGGCGAATCGGCAATGCAAAAGCCCCCGGTCCCGATAACATCAAACCCCCCTTTCTTAGAAACCTTCCTCAACCTGCTATCTCTCACCTTACAGCCATCCTAAACAGTTGCCTCTCCATACAATACTTCCCTTCAGCCTGGAAGGTTGCAAAAGTTATTTCCATTCCAAAGCCCAATAAAGATCAGTTATTCCCGCAAAACCACCGCCCTATCTCCCTACTATGTCATCTCTCCAAACTTCTCGAAATTCTTATACAAAACTCCCTACTCCAGTTTCTATCCATAAACAACATCATCATCCCTGAACAATTTGGTTTTCGTGCTGGACATAGCACTGTACAGCAAGCCATTCGCCTGGTGGAGCATGTCTGCACGGAGAAGAGCCAGGGCAACAGCACCGCAGCTATTTTCTTGGATATTGAAAAGGCTTTTGATCGTGTTTGGCATGACGGCTTGCTATATAAGATCTCCAAACTCAACTGCCCTCTCCACCTGCTGAAAATCATTCAGTCTTTCCTCTCTGACAGGAAATTTTACTCATACATAGAAAAGGCAAAAAGTGGCATGAAACTCATAGAAGCAGGTGTCCCACAGGGATCTGTGCTTGGCCCCCTCCTATATCTTCTGTATACAAATGACATCCCGAAAGAGCCGGGTGGCAACATAGCCTTATATGCTGATGACACAGCACTCTATCTCAGTGGCAGAAACATTAATTACCTAGCCTACAGCCTACAACGACATCTCAACAAAGTTGCAAACTGGTGCAACATCTGGAAAATAAAAATAAATGCTGACAAATGTCAAACAATCCTATTTTCTCATAAAATCAAGAAACCCATAATAAACATCACTTACAATGAACAAATACTCCCATGGAAAAATGAAATCACATACTTAGGACTAAAATTGGACAAAAACCTAACATTCAAGCATCACATAAGAGAGGCTAGGAACAAAGGCTCCGCCCGGCTCTACCAACTATACCCATTATTAAAGGGAATGGGATTGTCCATATCAGCAAAGCTCAGAATCTGGAAAACAATAGTCCTGCCTGTCATCCTCTACGGCTCTGAAGTGTGGAGCATGGCAGCAGACACTAATCTAGCCCAATTGGAGGTCGTCCAAAATAAAACCCTAAGAATTATTGCAGACGTACCAAGACTGACTAGCAATGAGGAAATCAGGGCAATGCTAGGGCAACCCTCTTTCTATCACATAATCAAACAAAAATCACAAACATTCTACGAATCATCTCATTCATCACCGTACCAGCTCATCAATACACTGGGACGGAACCCTCACCCTCAACTCAGAGCTCCTATCAACACACTCCATCGCCACTACAGGCGGTAACCATCTTCTCATCCTCATGAAACAGGATACTCATCTCCACTTCTATCAACATCATCATCACTAACGCCATCCACCCGGGGGGAAAATCCCCAAGCCATTACTGCACACAAGCCACATACGAACCCACAGGATCATTTCGTGAGACAGAGCGTTGAAAGAACGCTGGCTCTCCAGAACTAGCATGGGTGCAAACCCAGCCATCTCATGTCCGGCGGGTGCCACTGTGTGGGGAGACGCTGACTGGAGCGGAGCGCTTGACTGACTGACTGCGCGTGCCTGCCTGCCTGTTTGTTCGTGATGCCGCCCAAGACTAGCGGGAAAGCCGCCAAGAAGGCTGGCAAGGCGCAGAAGAACATTTCGAAGGGCGACAAGAAGAAGAAGCGCAAGAGGAAGGAGAGCTATGCCATCTACATCTACAAGGTGCTGAAGCAGGTGCACCCTGACACGGGCATCTCTTCGAAGGCGATGAGCATCATGAACAGCTTCGTGAACGACATTTTCGAGCGCATTGCGGCCGAGGCTTCTCGCCTGGCGCACTACAACAAGCGCTCGACCATCACGTCCCGCGAGATCCAGACCGCTGTGCGGCTCTTGCTGCCTGGCGAGCTGGCCAAGCACGCGGTGAGCGAGGGCACGAAGGCGGTGACCAAGTACACGAGCTCCAAGTAAGGAGGTGGCTCTTGGAAATGGGAGGCTCGTCCGCGGCGCGGCGAAGGAAAGAGAAAAAAAAAAACGGCCCTTTTCAGGGCCACCAAAATGCCTTTGCGGGAAGGGCGGAATTGTTGTTGTTGTGAGCGGGTGGACGGGCGGCACAGCTGTAGCTGTAGCTTGTGGTGTGGTGCGGCGCCGGCGCCTTTGGTTTTGGTGTGACGTTGGGGATACGCACTTTAGCCACAGCCGGGTCGTGGGCGTGGGTGTTTCGAGACGTGTTGGTGTTAGGGGGGCGGATCGCTGGAGTTGGCTTGTTTGATATATATTTTTGTTTTTGTCCCCTTTGTATGGTATGGCCGGAGGTGTGGAACGGAAAGCAAACCGCGACTGTCGGATGTCACACCGTTGGTGGCGAGGGTGAGAAACACGTTGCCGCCTACAGCTGCTTCTACGCCGAGCGGGTGCGTTAAGTTAGTTGGTTGGTTGGGCGACGTAAAAGTGGAGCGTGGAGGTGTGTGTGAACGTGAGGTGACACGCATTGTATTGCATTGTATTTGTACGCGCGAGGTGAGTTAGGAGACCACGCGCCACGACGTACGGTGCCCTCTTTCGACCTGACGTCTGACGTCTGGTTTTTGTTTGTGGAGGCGGTGTCGTCATTCTGGATGTACGTGTATTTTCCGCTCAGTTGAGTGAGGTGACGCGAGACGACGGCGTCGGTGGTGTTTTTGTTTTGTTGTTGGCGCCCCGGGGATGAAGAGGGGCACCCGACGGTAACGAGAGGTTGCACTTTGTGATCGGTCGAATGTCCGGGGAGCGAGGAATAGGGTGGGGGGTTGAAAAGAAACGCCAGTGTAGGGCAACGGGACGGTGAACGTTCCCGTGGTGTCGGAGGTGTGCAGTGGGGGGGAGGAAAAAAAAAAAAAAAAAAAAGCGCGTAAGGGCGCGGCTGCCGTGGTGGAAACGTTCTCTCCAACTGTGGTGGTGTCCCCTGTGTGTTTTGTTGTTCTCTATATCGTGTGTCCCCTCGCACAAGACGCTCTCTGGGCGGGTTTGATTCATTCATTTTTGCATTGTCACGTAGCGTAGAATGGTGGAATGCGCAAGAGTTGAGTGAGACTGGCGACGGTATATGGTCTGAGCAGCGTCAGCTGCACTGCACACTCCCCGGAAAAGAATCTTGGATGCCGTGCTAACTGAAATTTGGTGGACGGGGTTCTCAAGGCCTGTTTTCCTATTTTGTTGTCTGTCTGTAGTTAAGATGGTGAAATGACGTCGAAGAAGCAGTATTGTGCTCACAGAAACGGAAACAAACTGTTATGGAAATGCCCTAGTTTGATGAAAGGAAATGTGTGTTGAATATACAGGATGGTAAAGACCAAGTGCGTTGAAAGAAACGTTGTGAAGGAACGAACGTTCCCTGAATTGGTTTCTTTTTGTTCCCGAGTTGTGTACAATGGACGACGGTTGTGCCATATCGCAGCATTGCATCATCCCCAGGTTTTATTTCAATTGAGCGATAAAAAAAGGAAAAAGAGAAGAACAAGAACACTATCGAAATGGTCTATGGTGTGTGACCCACAATTGTTGTCTTTAAATCACTTACCCAACCATGTCGTAAAAATATTTATTTATTTTTTTTTTTTTTTTACAGTGGCTGCCCAATGACCTAGATGTAACAGAGAGAGAGAGAAACACATGGCGTGTCAGATGTTTGTTTTCTTTTCCCCCCCGTCAAGTGGCAAATGCGAACACCGTCAGCTGTAATTGACGATCGACACTAGTATGGCGCGAAAAGGGGGTGCGACCTGTGCAGTTGTGGGTGAAACTTTGGGTGATGGGCTGTCATGCGGCATCGCGTGCGTTCATTACCCCTCGGCGGCGGCGGCGGCGCCGCAGCTCCGTCCAGCTCGCGCTCTCGGAAACAACCCTCTCGTAATGCCGCGTCTCCTCCGTCACTGCAATTTTCAAAGGGAAACCTGTGTGGCCGGTGGGGGTGTGTCAACCGTTGGGCTCAAGCTCCGCCGACAAAAAGTGTTGAGTGTATCCAGTGTGAGAGAGGTTGACGCTTTTCGTGGTGTGTGTGTGGCAATGTTTTGAAAAGTTTGCAACGTACGTTAAGAAGTGTTGACGCTGAAACTTGCGGGCTGTGTGGCCCTGGTGGTTGGCTGGCTGGAGACGCGGGCGTGTCCAGTCGGTCGGTTGTTGTGGCTGAAAGGTACGTATACGGTTCCGCCGTCCCGTCGGAACTGCGTCTGTCTGGAAGGTATGACGTGACGTGCAGTTTTTATTAGGTCAGCCTTGTTGTGTATTGTTCCATTTGTTGCTCACTCGTCACCCGTATTTGGTGTGGCGATGTATGTGGACGTACTGCTGGATCAGTGTCAGGGTTTCCGTGGGAGGTGTTGGTTGGGTTGGATTTGCCTGACACGGCTGAGTCCGCAATTGGCCTGCCGTTCGTTGATGTGATATGTGGGTTCTGAGGAAGAATGTGTACGAGATAGTTGCCCTGCCCTGCCCTGCCCTTTCTTTCGCGTTCGTGTGTGCCCCCCTTGTTGTGTAGTGTGGGTTGAACATGGTTCTTTACCGAGTGGGGGGGGGGGGGGGGAATGGGATGGACGGATCCGTTGCTGTTGCTGTCACCGTCAAGACAACGCACGCACCCCTGTCCTACGAGAAGGTGTGTCAACCGGGGTTTCGGCAGTCGTGTGTGTAGGGGACGGGGAGAAGCAAAGTGGAGAGTGCGGCACGGGCAGAGAGTGGAATTGGGGCGCGTTGATGTTGGGAAACATCCCCCAAGGGTTGCGGGATGATGTGGCGGTGAGAGCGGGGGGCGGGGGAGAAAAGAAAAGCGAAAAAGAACTAAGGAAGAGGAGGAGGCGTGCGTGTGCGCAGTGGCGGGGCCCCAAAGACCTGTCGTGTGGTGTCGGCCGAACGCGAACGCGTGTGCGGGGCAGCGTCGGCACGGAGAGAGAGAGAGAGAGAGAGAGAGAGAGAGAGAGCGAGCTGGTCTGATGGGTATTTTTTTACCCCCTGTACTCGAAGGACCGGATCTGTCCTTGATCCCTGCCTTCTGTCTGATTATGTTGGGTAACAAAATGATGGGATGATAGGGTCTCTTGGGTGTGTGTAGATGTTTGTTGTTTGAGTGAGTGTTATGGTGTTTGTATTTTATTTTTGTTTATCATGGTATGTTGTAGTTTGTGGTGTTTTGTCGTGATGGGAAATGTCGTTCTTGGGTCGGGTGGATTTTGTCCCAGATTTCTGATGAGTGGGTGGTTCGAATCCGTGGTTTGGTGGGAAAAAAAAAAAAAAAAAAAAAAAAAAACTTTATGGATTTTTCTTTGGATGATTTCCGGGATTTTGAGTATGTTATGGTTTGTGTATATGTCTCGGTTTGTCTGGTACCGGCCGGCATCAGCAGCAATTCTGAAGTATTTGTTGTGCACCCTTTTTTTTTACTCTTGTTATGTTGGTGTCTGCGGCCATTGACCAGATTTTCAGAGCCGTAAGTGATGGCTGGTTCCTATGACGGTTTTGAAGATTTTCTTTTTGGCGCGCATATTTATTCTGTTTCCTTTGATGATTGGGTACAGTCTGAATATTGCTGCTGCAGCCTTGTTACAAACGTGTGTAACATGGTCTCTAAATGTCAACCTCTTGTCCAGCTTGATGCCTAGATACTTTATTGTGCCTGACCATGGAAGATTGTTATTTCTGAGGCGTATATGCAGGTTAGGAGGTATTCTTTTTGAATGTGAATCGTATTGTATTGCTTGGGTTTTCTCCGCGTTTATTGTTTTTTTTGGTTAGCCCATTTCTGGATGGATTGTAGGTGTTGCTCTATTTTTGTGACTCTATATTGCAGGTTAGAACTGCTGCGGTAGACTGCAGTGTCGTCTGCAAATAGTGACAAGTGTCCTCCCAGCTGTTTGTTTGTGTATATTGAGTAGAGAATGGGCCCCAGCACTGAGCCTTGCGGGACTCCAGCCTCTATGGATCTAGTGTTACTTGCCGCTCCTGGTACATGGACATAGAATGCTCTGTTGCGGAGAAAAGAAGCAATAATGTGGATGGGGCAGTTGTACTGGTGGAGCTTGTAGATAAGGCGTTATCCGAATGCTTTTCCAATGTCAAGCAGGACTGCTCCAGTACTGTGTCTAATGTTTCTGGCCTGACATATGTGCTCGACTAGTCTGGTCACCTGGTGGGTGGTGCTGTGTTCTTCGCGGAATCGGAATTGTTGTGGGATGATTATGTTGTTATCCTTTAAGAATTGAATTTCTTCAGTTCAGTTTGAATGAGCTTTCCGAGGACCTTTCCAAGGAAGTTGGCCTATAGTTTTGCGGAAATAATAAGTCCTTGTTTGGCTTTGGTAATGTGATGACTCGGGCCTGTTTCCAAGTAGTTTAGTCTGAAGCAAGCATTATATATTGATGTTAGATAGATAATTGATAGTTGCTGGAGGTAGGTGATGTAGTAGTTGCGGTTTGATGGAATCTGGGCCTGATGCCTTCTTAGGATGTGTGTATGTTTGTGATGTGATAAGATACGGGGTTTCTGCGTTTATTGGATTGTGAAAGATGTTCTGATCGGGGCACTTAGGATGCGGTTTTACCCTTCTGAGTACCATTTCCTGGTGGTCATCAGTTTCGTCATCTACCGCTTCTGGTGCTTGGAATTGCCTTTCTAGTGAATCCGCCAGTGCTTCAGCTCGGTCTGTGGGGTCGTTCCTTCCCCATGTAGATGTAGATGTAGATGTTTCGTGTTTAGTTTACGAGTTTTAAGAAATTTCCAGAATTTTTCCTGGTCCCTTTCTGCTTCTCGTAACGTTTCCTCCCACGCCTCGCTACGGTGGTTTTCGGAGCTCTCTTTTTGATCCTCCCGGCCAATTGCTCTGATTTTCGTCGGTCGGCTGGGTCCCTGTAGTTTCTGGCGCGCGCGGGCTGCGGTTGGCGCCTTTGGTGGCAACGGCCGGGGCAAGCAGCGGTGTGTGGTGTGGTGCGGGGCGGGCAGGGGCAGGGGCAGGGGCAGGGGCAGGGGCAGGGGCAGTGGCAGTGGTGGTTGACGGATGGCCTGGGGGCCGAAAAACGGGCCGGCCGGCGGACGGCGGACGGATGTTGAGAGAGGCGGCGCGCACGCGTCTCGCGCGGACACAGGCGCCACAGCGTTGATTGGAAGGAGGTGCGGTGCGGGGATGGGCCCAGGAAAAAAGACGGTCGTGGCCCCTGTCTTGGGTGCGTGTCGACGTCAGCACCGTCGGTGTGGTGTGGTGTGGTGTGGTGTGGGCAGGGAGGGGGGGAAAAGCGGGCTGCGGGCTGCGGGCTGCGGGCTGCGGGCTGCGGAGGGAATGGTGGTGGGGAGTAGGCACACATGTGGGCGGGCGCAAAATCGGCCGGTGCCCGTAAACCGCGGCGGGATATTGGGTGGAAAAGAGGGAAATTGTAGAAAGGAAAACAAGCGGAGGGGGCGAATGTGGTGGGGTGGGGGGACGGGCGGGGGCGAGGCGACAGCTTGCTTTTTCTTTTTCATTTTATTCTGTTGTAGTGTTTTTGTTTTTTTGTTTTTTTTGCGTGTGTGTGGCCTTGGAGAGGCTGGTCTTGTCTGGCTTACGCTTTGGGTGCGTGTGTTGGTACTTTTTCGTTTTTTCTTGTTCTGCAGAGCAGGGGCGGGGCGGTGGGAACGGCTGGCTGGCTGGCTGTGCCCAGAGGAGGAGGAGACGCTGGCGGCGGGCCCGGCTCCTGGGGCTGCTGTTGCATGCGCTGTGCAAAGAAAGGAAGAGTGGGTTTGTTTGGCTGGTGAAGTGCATTATTTAAGTGTGGGCTTGCCGGCCTGGCTCCGATGCGCAGGTAGATAGATGCCGGCGGCGACCGCAGGCAGGCAGGCGCGTTGTGTGTACAGAGGGACGAGCCATGTGTTTTGCAAGCAGGACGTGGCGTGCCGAGTGGAGAGGAGGCGGCGGCTCGGCTCGGTTCGGCCCGGCCCGGTCCGGCGGTGCCGCGCTGTTGTCGCGGACGTGAGCGCCCCCTGGCGGGCGGGTGGTTGGCGGCGGCGTGGTGGACGCGTGTGGCAGTTGTGTGCACGGGTTGCTTGGGCGAGTGAGCAGTGGCTGGCGGTGTTGGCGCGTCGTCGGGGAGGTACGTGTTGCGGCCGCGTCTGCTGCGCGCTGCGTCGTTGTGTCGACTGTGTGTGGGCGTGGGCACGTGTGCTCTGCCGAGGGCGTCGTAAAAAAGTGGGTCGCGGTGTGCGTGCGTAGCCCGTGATGATGTATTGTGCGTCGCGTCGTTGTGTGCGAAACGGATGCCGAGAGGTGTGTGGTAAGTGCGAAGCGCGAATGTGCGGCGTTTGGCGGTTTCGGTGTGTTTTCTGTTTTTGCGGCGTGAGAGTGGGGCTGGCTGGCTGGCTGGCTGTTGTTGGTTGCCTTGTGTGTGTAGGTTGATGGCGCGACGCGGAGGGGACGCCGTTTGCTGCGTGCCTTGCCTCGCGTGTGTTGGCGCGCCGTGCATGTGTTTGGGTCGCGGGGGCGGTGTTTTTGTTTGTATTTGGATTTTCATTTTTTGGCGTGTTGTGTCGTGTATGGCAAGGGCGAGAGGAGTAGTGCGGTAGTGGTAGTGCAGTAGTGTCGTTGCGGCACGGGCGTCTGGTGGGGCTGTGCGTCGTGGCGGGGAAGGTGTGTAGGTTGCGGCGATGCGGCGAGCCCAGCCCGTCGTTTGACGGTGTGCCGGGTGAGTTGCGCTGCGAATCGAGTGTGGCGGGAAGGGGAGCTGCGTGGCGCCTGCGTCCGTTGGCAGCAGGGGCTGTGCTTTTGAGAGTTTGTTTGATTTCGGGACGACGACGACGACGACGACGACGACTGGTTGGTTGGTTGGTTGGGTGGGGTGGCGTGCGCGTTTGTCGTACTGGGCGAGTCGATTGCCTGCCGGCTGGCGAAAGGTGCGCCGCCGCCCGTCTCGCGCTCTGTGTTTTTTTTTTTTTTTTTTTCTCTCTGTGTGTGTCGGCTGCGTTTTGTTTGCGGTGCGCGCGAAAACGGTGGTGCCGAAAGTGTGCCGGCGTGGCGTTGCGACCGCGACGAGCCGCGGGCGCGCCATTTGGCTGGTGTTGCGTGAAGAGCGGCTGTGTACGGGTAGTGGCTGTAGCCGTACGTGTACGTGCATCCGGCCCGGCCGCCAGCCCAGCCCAGCCCAGCCCAGCCCAGCCCAGCCGAGTCGGGTGAGCGGAGGCCGACACGTGGTGGTGCTCTGTGCTCTCTCGGCTCGGGGGGGTTTGTGTGTGTGCGTGTCTCGTTCGCTCTCCGGAATCTGCTTGTTCTGCTGATCCCCGCCTGTCGGCGTCGTTTATTTTTACTTATTTATTTTTTACCTGTTGTTTGTTTTTCGACGTCGTCTTGCAGTTTTGTCCTTTGCGGCGTGCCGACGAGCCGCCGCGCGACCTTATGAAACCCCAAAGCGTGGCGTGGCGTGGCCGAGCCGCAGCAGCTAAGGGGGTGCGGCCGCCTCGACGCCTTAACCTCTCCTAAACTTCTTTAAGCCCCTTAACGCAGCCACCTAAACTAACGTAACCTAACCTAACCTAAGCTCTTAGGCCAACCCCCAAGTCGCCTTAACCTAACGTACGTGACCGCAACCTTAGCTTAACGCCTACGTTAAGACGTGACGTCACGTCAACGCTTAACCTAACCCTGACGCCTTCTTAGCCTAACCTGACGTAACCTAAGGTAAGGTAACCGTTGAAAGAAAGAAACCACCTTTGTTTTGACGTTGAGGCGTGTAAGGTCGGCTGTGAGGGCAGATTCGGTGTGTCTGTAGTTGGGGCTGGCTGGTAATTTATTTTGTTTGTTTGTTTATCGTTGTTTTGTTTTCGCCTGTGGCGGGGGGGTTGGCGCTCCGTCGGCCGGTGCCATGTTGCGCAGGCGGCGATCGTAAAAAAGTAAAAAAAAAAAAGAAAAAAGAAAAGAAAAATGTGTTGGAAGGGCTGTGGGTGTTGGCGGGCGAGGCGAGAGGAGGAGGACGGCCCGCGGCCGTGGCCCGACGGCTGCGGGCCGATCGGGAAAACGGCGGAAGGCGATGGGGCGGCGGAGGTGCGTTTGTGCACGGCCGTCATCGCCGCACGACTCGGCTCGTGTGGCTGTGGCGCCGGCCGCGGTGGCCGGGCTGCCGCGGCGACGGTGCGGGAGTTTTGACGAAGGTTTGGCCATTGTGGCGGGTCGTCGGCTGGGGCTGTGGGGGCGGCATTTGGGCGGGGGCGGCGATTCTCGGCGGGCCGACCCAGGCTGTGGCGCGCGGTGGCTGCAGTTTGGCCGTGGTTTGCGGCGCCGCCGCGGCGACTGGTTGGCGACCGTGGTGTCGGTGTGTGTAGCCCCATCCTCGGTGGTTTGAATGGCGCGGGTGGTTGCGGCGCAGGTTGGGGGCTGCTCCGCGCAGGCTGTCGGACGTTGGGCGGTAGCAAGCGCGGGAGGCGCGGCGCGGCGGCGCGGCGGCGCGCCGAGTGGCGGCCGCTCTCTCGGCCGTCCGCGCCCGCCCGCGACACTGGCTGGGCCAGGCGCGTGCGCGGCTATTCTCTGCTGCGCGCCCCTCGCTGTTGTGCGTCGTCGAAGGAGAGAAGGAAGCGAAACCAAGGGGAAAAAAGAAAAGAGAACAAGCAAAAGATGGCAGACCAGGCGGCTACGAACGAGACTGCCGCGGCACCCGCCGCCACCGGCACTACGAAGAAGGCCAAGTCTGCGTCGTCTGCGAAGAAGCCGCGCGCCAAGCCTGCGCACCCGCGCACCTCTGAGATGGTGACGGCCGCCATCAAGAGTCTGAAGGAGCGCGGCGGGTCGTCGCTGCAGGCGATCAAGAAGTACATTGCCGCGCACTACAAGCTGGACGCGGAGAAGCTGGCGCCCTTTATCAAGAAGTACCTCAAGTCGGCCGTCGTGGCTGGCGAGCTGGTGCAGACGAAGGGGAAGGGCGCGTCGGGCTCTTTCAAGCTTGCCGGCGCCGGCGGCGGGGCGGCCGAGGGCGGCAAGGCTCGTGGTGGCGGCGGTGGTGCGAAGAAGAAGCGCGCCGCTCCGGCCAGCAAGGAGAAGAAGGGGGCCCGTGCGGCCGGCGCAAAGAAGGCTGGCGGCGTGAAGGCGGCGACCGGTCGGAAGGCGGGCGCCGCCAAGAAGGCGTCTGCGGCGTCGGCCGCTCCCGCGGGTGCGAAGAAGGCGGCTGCGGCCAAGCCGGCCAAGGCCAAGTCGCCGTCGAAGGCGAAGAAGGCCGCCAAGGTTCCGACGAAGAAGCCGAAGGCGCCGCGCCCGAAGAAGGCGACGGCGACGCCGTCTAAGGCGAAGGCTTCGCCCAAGAAGAAGAAGTAAAAAGGGCAGGGAAGGGTTGGCGGTTGACACCGTCGCCTGGTGGCCGGCGCGCAACCAGAGGCTGTCGCGCGGTCCCGGACAAAAACAAAAACGGCCCTTCTCAGGGCCATCAAAGCACGTCGGGAAGGTGTTGATTGTCGTGTCGTGTCGTGGTCGGTCGGTTGCCTTGTTGTCTGTCTGTCTTGCTTGCTGGCGTTTGTTTGTTTCATGTGTGGATGGTGGTTGGATTGTGGGGTCGTTGGCGGGCGTGGGCGGCGGCGCGCGGCTGGTGTTACACAAAGTGTATTTTACTTTTACCTATTTATTTTGCGCCGCGTTTGTTTGTTTGTTTGTTTGTCTTGGTGGTGGTTTTGGAATAGTCTTTTTTGTTTTGCTTTGCTTTGCTTTGCTTTCCGGGCGTCACGTTTTGTGCCGTGGCCTGTGTGGGTGGCGCTATTGACGCTTGCGACTTGGTTCGGCCGGTGCGGTGCTTTTTTTTTTTTTTTTGGAAACGGCGGCGCCGGGCCGGGCCGGGGGTGGGACGACTGGACTGGAGAGTGAGTGGGGAACTAGTCGTTGCGACCGACAAAGTTTTGCTCGCGACGGAGAGACGTTAGTGGCCCTGAAAAGGGCCGTTTTGTTTGTTTGGCGGTGTGCGGGTTTAGGCGCGCTCGCCGCGGATGCGGCGCGCGAGCTGGATGTCCTTGGGCATGATGGTGACTCGCTTGGCGTGGATTGCGCACAGGTTGGTGTCTTCGAAGAGGCCGACGAGGTAGGCCTCGCTGGCCTCTTGCAGGGCCATGACTGCGGAGCTCTGGAAGCGCAGGTCGGTCTTGAAGTCCTGGGCGATCTCGCGCACTAGGCGCTGGAATGGCAGCTTGCGGATGAGCAGCTCTGTGCTCTTCTGGTAGCGCCTGATTTCTCGCAGGGCGACGGTGCCCGGCCTGTAGCGGTGGGGCTTCTTGACGCCGCCGGTGGCGGGCGCGCTCTTCCTCGCCGCCTTGGTGGCGAGCTGTTTGCGCGGCGCCTTTCCGCCGGTGGACTTGCGGGCCGTTTGCTTTGTCCGGGCCATGGCTACTGCGGATGCGGATGCGGCGTGGAGGATATGCGTGCGCGACGGCGTCCGGTGCTGCCTTGACAACGGGCCCGCGCGCCCCGGGTGCTGCGCTTATATGCCCTCGGTGCGCGGTGGTGGGGGGAGGGGAGGGCGGGCCGCGGGGCCCCAGAGTCTATATAGGGGGGCGGCGCGCGCGCTGGGCGCCACAACCGTAGCCGACTCGCTAGCGCCGGGTGAGGAGCTTGCCTTGCTTTCTGTTTTTTATATTATTGTGGTTGAGACGCTTGAAGAAGAAGAAGAATGACAGGCCGCGGCAAGGGAGGAAAGGGGCTCGGCAAGGGTGGCGCCAAGCGGCACCGCAAGGTGTTGCGCGACAACATCCAGGGCATCACGAAGCCCGCGATCCGCCGCCTGGCGCGCAGGGGCGGCGTGAAGCGCATCTCTGGTCTGATCTACGAGGAGACGCGCGGAGTGCTGAAGGTGTTCCTGGAGAACGTGATCCGCGACGCGGTGACGTACACTGAGCACGCCAAGCGCAAGACTGTGACGGCCATGGACGTGGTGTACGCCCTGAAGAGGCAGGGGCGCACCCTGTACGGTTTCGGCGGTTAGGCGGTGTGAGACCGAAGGAAGGAAGGAAAGAGAGATTGAAAAACGGCCCTTTTCAGGGCCACCACAGTGTTCGGAAGTTGAAAAGTGCGAAAGAGTCTGTGTTGCTGGTTTTTCTTTTCCTTTTTTAGTCTACTTGGCCTTTTAGTTTTGTTTGGAGTTTTTTTGACGTGGTGTGCGGTGCGGTTGGGAGGGAAGGAAGCGTGCCCTTGCGTTGTGTGAGCTCCCTCCTTCCTTCCTTCCTTCCTTCCTTCCTTCCTTCCCCTCCCTCTTTGCTTGTATGCTTCTTGTCGGTGGATGGGCTGTGTGTTGCGGCGCGGCTGAGTGCCGAGGGGTTATTTTTGAGGTGTGTTGTTGTGCGCCACGTGTGCTGGTTAATGGTCGCGAGACTGTGCGTGCGTGGAGTGGAGTGGAGGAGGTGGCCAAGTACGTGTGTACAAGATGGCGGCGCCTGTGTGTGTAAGAAGGAAAAAAAACCGTACACACAGAGAGAGAGAGAGAGAGAGAGAGAGAGAGAGAGAGAAGTGGTGCGACGAACGACTGGAATTCTGCTTTGGACGTAGGTTTGTGTGGTGGCCCTGAAAAGGGCCGATTGTGTTTTGTTTTTGAGCCGAGGCGGCAAATGGCGCGCTGCGTGCCAAGGGAGCACGCGGCGGTTGCCGATTGCGCTGTCTCTCTTTTAGGCCTTCTTCTCGGTCTTCTTTGGCAGCAGGACGGCCTGGATGTTGGGCAGGACACCTCCCTGTGCGATGGTGACGCCCGACAAGAGCTTGTTGAGCTCCTCGTCGTTGCGTATGGCGAGCTGCAGGTGGCGCGGGATGATGCGCGTCTTCTTGTTGTCGCGGGCCGCGTTTCCGGCCAGCTCGAGCACCTCAGCCGCGAGGTACTCCATGACGGCGGCGAGGTAGACGGGCGCCCCGGCGCCGACGCGCTCGGCGTAGTTTCCCTTGCGCAGGAGGCGGTGGATTCTGCCGACCGGGAACTGGAGCCCAGCCCTGCTTGAGCGGGACTTTGACTTGCCCTTGACTTTGCCTCCCTTTCCGCGTCCGGACATGGCGATGGGCTAGTTTCGAAAGAAGCGAGAAAGAAAAGCACAACGCCCCAAACGGTGCGAGCCGCAGCGAGTCGAGCAGCGGAGTGCGTGCCGGCGCCGGCGGGGTGGGGGTCCTTTATGGGCTCGGGTGCGGCGGCCGGTTGCGCGCGCGCCCCATTGGTCGGCGGCCGCAGCAGGGCGAGCTGGTAAAGGTGCGGCGGCGGCGTGCGGCGGGTGCCACTGTGTGGGGAGACGCTGACTGGAGCGGAGCGCTTGACTGACTGACTGCGCGTGCCTGCCTGCCTGTTTGTTCGTGATGCCGCCCAAGACTAGCGGGAAAGCCGCCAAGAAGGCTGGCAAGGCGCAGAAGAACATTTCGAAGGGCGACAAGAAGAAGAAGCGCAAGAGGAAGGAGAGCTATGCCATCTACATCTACAAGGTGCTGAAGCAGGTGCACCCTGACACGGGCATCTCTTCGAAGGCGATGAGCATCATGAACAGCTTCGTGAACGACATTTTCGAGCGCATTGCGGCCGAGGCTTCTCGCCTGGCGCACTACAACAAGCGCTCGACCATCACGTCCCGCGAGATCCAGACCGCTGTGCGGCTCTTGCTGCCTGGCGAGCTGGCCAAGCACGCGGTGAGCGAGGGCACGAAGGCGGTGACCAAGTACACGAGCTCCAAGTAAGGAGGTGGCTCTTGGAAATGGGAGGCTCGTCCGCGGCGCGGCGAAGGAAAGAGAAAAAAAAAAAACGGCCCTTTTCAGGGCCACCAAAATGCCTTTGCGGGAAGGGCGGAATTGTTGTTGTTGTGAGCGGGTGGACGGGCGGCACAGCTGTAGCTGTAGCTTGTGGTGTGGTGCGGCGCCGGCGCCTTTGGTTTTGGTGTGACGTTGGGGATACGCACTTTAGCCACAGCCGGGTCGTGGGCGTGGGTGTTTCGAGACGTGTTGGTGTTAGGGGGGCGGATCGCTGGAGTTGGCTTGTTTGATATATATTTTTGTTTTTGTCCCCTTTGTATGGTATGGCCGGAGGTGTGGAACGGAAAGCAAACCGCGACTGTCGGATGTCACACCGTTGGTGGCGAGGGTGAGAAACACGTTGCCGCCTACAGCTGCTTCTACGCCGAGCGGGTGCGTTAAGTTAGTTGGTTGGTTGGGCGACGTAAAAGTGGAGCGTGGAGGTGTGTGTGAACGTGAGGTGACACGCATTGTATTGCATTGTATTTGTACGCGCGAGGTGAGTTAGGAGACCACGCGCCACGACGTACGGTGCCCTCTTTCGACCTGACGTCTGACGTCTGGTTTTTGTTTGTGGAGGCGGTGTCGTCATTCTGGATGTACGTGTATTTTCCGCTCAGTTGAGTGAGGTGACGCGAGACGACGGCGTCGGTGGTGTTTTTGTTTTGTTGTTGGCGCCCCGGGGATGAAGAGGGGCACCCGACGGTAACGAGAGGTTGCACTTTGTGATCGGTCGAATGTCCGGGGAGCGAGGAATAGGGTGGGGGGTTGAAAAGAAACGCCAGTGTAGGGCAACGGGACGGTGAACGTTCCCGTGGTGTCGGAGGTGTGCAGTGGGGGGGAGGAAAAAAAAAAAAAAAAAAAAGCGCGTAACGGCGCGGCTGCCGTGGTGGAAACGTTCTCTCCAACTGTGGTGGTGTCCCCTGTGTGTTTTGTTGTTCTCTATATCGTGTGTCCCCTCGCACAAGACGCTCTCTGGGCGGGTTTGATTCATTCATTTTTGCATTGTCACGTAGCGTAGAATGGTGGAATGCGCAAGAGTTGAGTGAGACTGGCGACGGTATATGGTCTGAGCAGCGTCAGCTGCACTGCACACTCCCCGGAAAAGAATCTTGGATGCCGTGCTAACTGAAATTTGGTGGACGGGGTTCTCAAGGCCTGTTTTCCTATTTTGTTGTCTGTCTGTAGTTAAGATGGTGAAATGACGTCGAAGAAGCAGTATTGTGCTCACAGAAACGGAAACAAACTGTTATGGAAATGCCCTAGTTTGATGAAAGGAAATGTGTGTTGAATATACAGGATGGTAAAGACCAAGTGCGTTGAAAGAAACGTTGTGAAGGAACGAACGTTCCCTGAATTGGTTTCTTTTTGTTCCCGAGTTGTGTACAATGGACGACGGTTGTGCCATATCGCAGCATTGCATCATCCCCAGGTTTTATTTCAATTGAGCGATAAAAAAAGGAAAAAGAGAAGAACAAGAACACTATCGAAATGGTCTATGGTGTGTGACCCACAATTGTTGTCTTTAAATCACTTACCCAACCATGTCGTAAAAATATTTATTTATTTTTTTTTTTTTTTTACAGTGGCTGCCCAATGACCTAGATGTAACAGAGAGAGAGAGAAACACATGGCGTGTCAGATGTTTGTTTTCTTTTCCCCCCCGTCAAGTGGCAAATGCGAACACCGTCAGCTGTAATTGACGATCGACACTAGTATGGCGCGAAAAGGGGGTGCGACCTGTGCAGTTGTGGGTGAAACTTTGGGTGATGGGCTGTCATGCGGCATCGCGTGCGTTCATTACCCCTCGGCGGCGGCGGCGGCGCCGCAGCTCCGTCCAGCTCGCGCTCTCGGAAACAACCCTCTCGTAATGCCGCGTCTCCTCCGTCACTGCAATTTTCAAAGGGAAACCTGTGTGGCCGGTGGGGGTGTGTCAACCGTTGGGCTCAAGCTCCGCCGACAAAAAGTGTTGAGTGTATCCAGTGTGAGAGAGGTTGACGCTTTTCGTGGTGTGTGTGTGGCAATGTTTTGAAAAGTTTGCAACGTACGTTAAGAAGTGTTGACGCTGAAACTTGCGGGCTGTGTGGCCCTGGTGGTTGGCTGGCTGGAGACGCGGGCGTGTCCAGTCGGTCGGTTGTTGTGGCTGAAAGGTACGTATACGGTTCCGCCGTCCCGTCGGAACTGCGTCTGTCTGGAAGGTATGACGTGACGTGCAGTTTTTATTAGGTCAGCCTTGTTGTGTATTGTTCCATTTGTTGCTCACTCGTCACCCGTATTTGGTGTGGCGATGTATGTGGACGTACTGCTGGATCAGTGTCAGGGTTTCCGTGGGAGGTGTTGGTTGGGTTGGATTTGCCTGACACGGCTGAGTCCGCAATTGGCCTGCCGTTCGTTGATGTGATATGTGGGTTCTGAGGAAGAATGTGTACGAGATAGTTGCCCTGCCCTGCCCTGCCCTTTCTTTCGCGTTCGTGTGTGCCCCCCTTGTTGTGTAGTGTGGGTTGAACATGGTTCTTTACCGAGTGGGGGGGGGGGGGGGGAATGGGATGGACGGATCCGTTGCTGTTGCTGTCACCGTCAAGACAACGCACGCACCCCTGTCCTACGAGAAGGTGTGTCAACCGGGGTTTCGGCAGTCGTGTGTGTAGGGGACGGGGAGAAGCAAAGTGGAGAGTGCGGCACGGGCAGAGAGTGGAATTGGGGCGCGTTGATGTTGGGAAACATCCCCCAAGGGTTGCGGGATGATGTGGCGGTGAGAGCGGGGGGCGGGGGAGAAAAGAAAAGCGAAAAAGAACTAAGGAAGAGGAGGAGGCGTGCGTGTGCGCAGTGGCGGGGCCCCAAAGACCTGTCGTGTGGTGTCGGCCGAACGCGAACGCGTGTGCGGGGCAGCGTCGGCACGGAGAGAGAGAGGAGAGAGAGAGAGGAGAGAGAGAGAGCGAGCTGGTCTGATGGGTATTTTTTTACCCCCTGTACTCGAAGGACCGGATCTGTCCTTGATCCCTGCCTTCTGTCTGATTATGTTGGGTAACAAAATGATGGGATGATAGGGTCTCTTGGGTGTGTGTAGATGTTTGTTGTTTGAGTGAGTGTTATGGTGTTTGTATTTTATTTTTGTTTATCATGGTATGTTGTAGTTTGTGGTGTTTTGTCGTGATGGGAAATGTCGTTCTTGGGTCGGGTGGATTTTGTCCCAGATTTCTGATGAGTGGGTGGTTCGAATCCGTGGTTTGGTGGGAAAAAAAAAAAAAAAAAAAAAAAAAAAACTTTATGGATTTTTCTTTGGATGATTTCCGGGATTTTGAGTATGTTATGGTTTGTGTATATGTCTCGGTTTGTCTGGTACCCGGCCGGCATCAGCAGCAATTCTGAAGTATTTGTTGTGCACCCTTTTTTTTTACTCTTGTTATGTTGGTGTCTGCGGCCATTGACCAGATTTTCAGAGCCGTAAGTGATGGCTGGTTCCTATGACGGTTTTGAAGATTTTCTTTTTGGCGCGCATATTTATTCTGTTTCCTTTGATGATTGGGTACAGTCTGAATATTGCTGCTGCAGCCTTGTTACAAACGTGTGTAACATGGTCTCTAAATGTCAACCTCTTGTCCAGCTTGATGCCTAGATACTTTATTGTGCCTGACCATGGAAGATTGTTATTTCTGAGGCGTATATGCAGGTTAGGAGGTATTCTTTTTGAATGTGAATCGTATTGTATTGCTTGGGTTTTCTCCGCGTTTATTGTTTTTTTTGGTTAGCCCATTTCTGGATGGATTGTAGGTGTTGCTCTATTTTTGTGACTCTATATTGCAGGTTAGAACTGCTGCGGTAGACTGCAGTGTCGTCTGCAAATAGTGACAAGTGTCCTCCCAGCTGTTTGTTTGTGTATATTGAGTAGAGAATGGGCCCCAGCACTGAGCCTTGCGGGACTCCAGCCTCTATGGATCTAGTGTTACTTGCCGCTCCTGGTACATGGACATAGAATGCTCTGTTGCGGAGAAAAGAAGCAATAATGTGGATGGGGCAGTTGTACTGGTGGAGCTTGTAGATAAGGCGTTATCCGATGTCAAGCAGGACTGCTCCAGTACTGTGTCTAATGTTTCTGGCCTGACATATGTGCTCGACTAGTCTGGTCACCTGGTGGGTGGTGCTGTGTTCTTCGCGGAATCGGAATTGTTGTGGGATGATTATGTTGTTATCCTTTAAGAATTGAATTTCTTCAGTTCAGTTTGAATGAGCTTTCCGAGGACCTTTCCAAGGAAGTTGGCCTATAGTTTTGCGGAAATAATAAGTCCTTGTTTGGCTTTGGTAATGTGATGACTCGGGCCTGTTTCCAAGTAGTTTAGTCTGAAGCAAGCATTATATATTGATGTTAGATAGATAATTGATAGTTGCTGGAGGTAGGTGATGTAGTAGTTGCGGTTTGATGGAATCTGGGCCTGATGCCTTCTTAGGATGTGTGTATGTTTGTGATGTGATAAGATATGGGGTTTCTGCGTTTATTGGATTGTGAAAGATGTTCTGATCGGGGCACTTAGGATGCGGTTTTACCCTTCTGAGTACCATTTCCTGGTGGTCATCAGTTTCGTCATCTACCGCTTCTGGTGCTTGGAATTGCCTTTCTAGTGAATCCGCCAGTGCTTCAGCTCGGTCTGTGGGGTCGTTCCTTACCCATGTAGATGT
>NW_026062110.1:0-56861 GCF_023897955.1 Schistocerca gregaria | reverse complement strand
ACACACGCGAGACAGATAAAGGGGAAAGGTCCAATAGCACGCAGAGATCCCGCCTATCACCCATGTAATCACTAACCACGCCCACCTCTGCTTAACTTCATTAATCGAAAGGGAGCCGGCCGTTGGCGACCCCTGAGCGAAACGTTCAGACTTGTAGCTCGATGTGCAGATCATTTGGAATCTACGTGGCAGAGTCTCGCGGGAGACTGCATTTCCTATTAGCGGAGAAAGTGGGATGGCCTGTGGAGGGATCGAACCCATGACCTTCTCGTTACCAGCACGACGCTATACCCCACAGGGCTAACGAGCCACGCAACACTGTCGCATCAGCAGTCCAAAACCGCAAAATCATCTCCTCTTCCTTAAAAACGGCCCCGCCAATCACGTGAGCATGTATCTCTTTTCCTTGACTTTCTCTCACCTTATACTTGGAACCCAGAGCAGCAACACCACGAAGACGAAAAACGGCCCTGAGAAGATTTCTCATCTCAGCCTGGAAAATTGACGTTCCGCTACCAGTAATCGAACCCTGGCCTCCTGTGTGAAAGCCAGGTATCCTAGCCACTAGACCATACCGGACATACCTCAAGTATCAGCTACGTGTGAATGGGTCCAGAAATATTTCTCCTCCACGAACTTTACGGCCGAATCTGGCGACAACGCTGAACTCTGTCCGCCACCACGATCCCGCTTACTCACTCCCAAAGCGCCCAAGACATACTACACAAACATCGCTTTCAGTCTCAAGTGTAAGTAGCAAAACTATAATTAGTAATAACTGGAAACAAACACTCTCACGTTGACGCAAAGGAGCCTGGGTGGTAATAAACTGTAAACACGGCTTTACCTCGCAAAAGCTATGCTGTGCGTTTCACTGTCGTGGAGAGAAAATGAGATGGCTGGGGTGAGGGTCGAACGTACGCCCTTGAGAAGACGTCACGCGCTGCCCACTGCGACAGGGAAGCACACAGGAATTCTTTTCCCACCATGCCGAACACGACAGGGTGGACTTCTCAGCGGAAGTCAGTCCTGCGTCTAGTTACAGTGCATCGCCCTGGAAGCGGCGTGGACCCGCGTTCGGATGCGCGGGCGGGCAGGGCGCCTGCAGCAGGGTCGCTTCGGCCTCTGGTGGCAGCAGGGGCGGCAACGCATCGCGACACAGGATGCGTGCAGCGGAATGCGGCGGTGGTGGTGTAACGGTCAGCATGGTTGCTTCCCAAGCAGTTGATCCGGGTTCGATTCCCGGCCACCGCAAGAGGGCTGTCGTTTTTGCGTAGCGCAATAGTGTGTGTTCAACACCATGCGATCCTCGAAATTGCCAAGTGTCGCTGCACAAGTAGTATCTGCTCGTCTCTCGCCTCGTTGCAGCTAAGTGGGCGGCCCCTTCATCGTGTGTCGACTTGGCCCGACTTTGCTCGACTGCCGCTCGCTGCCGCTCGGCGGCAGGGCCAATATGACAGAAGCAGTACGACAATCGGCTGCGAGAAACACGCTAATCAAGACTACCTTTCCTTTCCAATTCGAAAAGCTAAATTTTCATTTACAAATTTCGGAATTCTCACTGCTCCCCTACAGTGTTATCTACGATATTTGAGAAATTATCTGTGGATTCGTACGGTTCTGTTACTGCCAAAGTCGTTCCTGCACTTTACGTTCGCTCTTTTTGCAAAGAACCTCTTTAAATTTTGGATCCTATGTTCGTTAACGTAATTTAAATTGCTGTGGGAGGCATCATAGCACATCAACACTGTAACACAAAAGGGGGAGAGTGGGGGTGAAAGGGGAAAGGTCCAATAGCACGCAGAGATCCCGCCTATCACCCATGTAATCACTAACCACGCCCACCTCTGCTTAACTTCATTAATCGAAAGGGAGCCGGCCGTTGGCGACCCCTGAGCGAAACGTTCAGACTTGTAGCTCGATGTGCAGATCATTTGGAATCTACGTGGCAGAGTCTCGCGGGAGACTGCATTTCCTATTAGCGGAGAAAGTGGGATGGCCTGTGGAGGGATCGAACCCATGACCTTCTCGTTACCAGCACGACGCTATACCCCACAGGGCTAACGAGCCACGCAACACTGTCGCATCAGCAGTCCAAAACCGCAAAATCATCTCCTCTTCCTTAAAAACGGCCCCGCCAATCACGTGAGCATGTATCTCTTTTCCTTGACTTTCTCTCACCTTATACTTGGAACCCAGAGCAGCAACACCACGAAGACGAAAAACGGCCCTGAGAAGATTTCTCATCTCAGCCTGGAAAATTGACGTTCCGCTACCAGTAATCGAACCCTGGCCTCCTGTGTGAAAGCCAGGTATCCTAGCCACTAGACCATACCGGACATACCTCAAGTATCAGCTACGTGTGAATGGGTCCAGAAATATTTCTCCTCCACGAACTTTACGGCCGAATCTGGCGACAACGCTGAACTCTGTCCGCCACCACGATCCCGCTTACTCACTCCCAAAGCGCCCAAGACATACTACACAAACATCGCTTTCAGTCTCAAGTGTAAGTAGCAAAACTATAATTAGTAATAACTGGAAACAAACACTCTCACGTTGACGCAAAGGAGCCTGGGTGGTAATAAACTGTAAACACGGCTTTACCTCGCAAAAGCTATGCTGTGCGTTTCACTGTCGTGGAGAGAAAATGAGATGGCTGGGGTGAGGGTCGAACGTACGCCCTTGAGAAGACGTCACGCGCTGCCCACTGCGACAGGGAAGCACACAGGAATTCTTTTCCCACCATGCCGAACACGACAGGGTGGACTTCTCAGCGGAAGTCAGTCCTGCGTCTAGTTACAGTGCATCGCCCTGGAAGCGGCGTGGACCCGCGTTCGGATGCGCGGGCGGGCAGGGCGCCTGCAGCAGGGTCGCTTCGGCCTCTGGTGGCAGCAGGGGCGGCAACGCATCGCGACACAGGATGCGTGCAGCGGAATGCAGCGGTGGTGGTGTAACGGTCAGCATGGTTGCTTCCCAAGCAGTTGATCCGGGTTCGATTCCCGGCCACCGCAAGAGGGCTGTCGTTTTTGCGTAGCGCAATAGTGTGTGTTCAACACCATGCGATCCTCGAAATTGCCAAGTGTCGCTGCACAAGTAGTATCTGCTCGTCTCTCGCCTCGTTGCAGCTAAGTGGGCGGCCCCTTCATCGTGTGTCGACTTGGCCCGACTTTGCTCGACTGCCGCTCGCTGCCGCTCGGCGGTAGGGCCAATATGACAGAAGCAGTACGACAATCGGCTGCGAGAAACACGCTAATCAAGACTACCTTTCCTTTCCAATTCGAAAAGCTAAATTTTCATTTACAAATTTCGGAATTCTCACTGCTCCCCTACAGTGTTATCTACGATATTTGAGAAATTATCTGTGGATTCGTACGGTTCTGTTACTGCCAAAGTCGTTCCTGCACTTTACGTTCGCTCTTTTTGCAAAGAACCTCTTTAAATTTTGGATCCTATGTTCGTTAACGTAATTTAAATTGCTGTGGGAGGCATCATAGCACATCAACACTGTAACACAAAAGGGGGAGAGTGGGGGTGAAAGGGGAAAGGTCCAATAGCACGCAGAGATCCCGCCTATCACCCATGTAATCACTAACCACGCCCACCTCTGCTTAACTTCATTAATCGAAAGGGAGCCGGCCGTTGGCGACCCCTGAGCGAAACGTTCAGACTTGTAGCTCGATGTGCAGATCATTTGGAATCTACGTGGCAGAGTCTCGCGGGAGACTGCATTTCCTATTAGCGGAGAAAGTGGGATGGCCTGTGGAGGGATCGAACCCATGACCTTCTCGTTACCAGCACGACGCTATACCCCACAGGGCTAACGAGCCACGCAACACTGTCGCATCAGCAGTCCAAAACCGCAAAATCATCTCCTCTTCCTTAAAAACGGCCCCGCCAATCACGTGAGCATGTATCTCTTTTCCTTGACTTTCTCTCACCTTATACTTGGAACCCAGAGCAGCAACACCACGAAGACGAAAAACGGCCCTGAGAAGATTTCTCATCTCAGCCTGGAAAATTGACGTTCCGCTACCAGTAATCGAACCCTGGCCTCCTGTGTGAAAGCCAGGTATCCTAGCCACTAGACCATACCGGACATACCTCAAGTATCAGCTACGTGTGAATGGGTCCAGAAATATTTCTCCTCCACGAACTTTACGGCCGAATCTGGCGACAACGCTGAACTCTGTCCGCCACCACGATCCCGCTTACTCACTCCCAAAGCGCCCAAGACATACTACACAAACATCGCTTTCAGTCTCAAGTGTAAGTAGCAAAACTATAATTAGTAATAACTGGAAACAAACACTCTCACGTTGACGCAAAGGAGCCTGGGTGGTAATAAACTGTAAACACGGCTTTACCTCGCAAAAGCTATGCTGTGCGTTTCACTGTCGTGGAGAGAAAATGAGATGGCTGGGGTGAGGGTCGAACGTACGCCCTTGAGAAGACGTCACGCGCTGCCCACTGCGACAGGGAAGCACACAGGAATTCTTTTCCCACCATGCCGAACACGACAGGGTGGACTTCTCAGCGGAAGTCAGTCCTGCGTCTAGTTACAGTGCATCGCCCTGGAAGCGGCGTGGACCCGCGTTCGGATGCGCGGGCGGGCAGGGCGCCTGCAGCAGGGTCGCTTCGGCCTCTGGTGGCAGCAGGGGCGGCAACGCATCGCGACACAGGATGCGTGCAGCGGAATGCAGCGGTGGTGGTGTAACGGTCAGCATGGTTGCTTCCCAAGCAGTTGATCCGGGTTCGATTCCCGGCCACCGCAAGAGGGCTGTCGTTTTTGCGTAGCGCAATAGTGTGTGTTCAACACCATGCGATCCTCGAAATTGCCAAGTGTCGCTGCACAAGTAGTATCTGCTCGTCTCTCGCCTCGTTGCAGCTAAGTGGGCGGCCCCTTCATCGTGTGTCGACTTGGCCCGACTTTGCTCGACTGCCGCTCGCTGCCGCTCGGCGGTAGGGCCAATATGACAGAAGCAGTACGACAATCGGCTGCGAGAAACACGCTAATCAAGACTACCTTTCCTTTCCAATTCGAAAAGCTAAATTTTCATTTACAAATTTCGGAATTCTCACTGCTCCCCTACAGTGTTATCTACGATATTTGAGAAATTATCTGTGGATTCGTACGGTTCTGTTACTGCCAAAGTCGTTCCTGCACTTTACGTTCGCTCTTTTTGCAAAGAACCTCTTTAAATTTTGGATCCTATGTTCGTTAACGTAATTTAAATTGCTGTGGGAGGCATCATAGCACATCAACACTGTAACACAAAAGGGGGAGAGTGGGGGTGAAAGGGGAAAGGTCCAATAGCACGCAGAGATCCCGCCTATCACCCATGTAATCACTAACCACGCCCACCTCTGCTTAACTTCATTAATCGAAAGGGAGCCGGCCGTTGGCGACCCCTGAGCGAAACGTTCAGACTTGTAGCTCGATGTGCAGATCATTTGGAATCTACGTGGCAGAGTCTCGCGGGAGACTGCATTTCCTATTAGCGGAGAAAGTGGGATGGCCTGTGGAGGGATCGAACCCATGACCTTCTCGTTACCAGCACGACGCTATACCCCACAGGGCTAACGAGCCACGCAACACTGTCGCATCAGCAGTCCAAAACCGCAAAATCATCTCCTCTTCCTTAAAAACGGCCCCGCCAATCACGTGAGCATGTATCTCTTTTCCTTGACTTTCTCTCACCTTATACTTGGAACCCAGAGCAGCAACACCACGAAGACGAAAAACGGCCCTGAGAAGATTTCTCATCTCAGCCTGGAAAATTGACGTTCCGCTACCAGTAATCGAACCCTGGCCTCCTGTGTGAAAGCCAGGTATCCTAGCCACTAGACCATACCGGACATACCTCAAGTATCAGCTACGTGTGAATGGGTCCAGAAATATTTCTCCTCCACGAACTTTACGGCCGAATCTGGCGACAACGCTGAACTCTGTCCGCCACCACGATCCCGCTTACTCACTCCCAAAGCGCCCAAGACATACTACACAAACATCGCTTTCAGTCTCAAGTGTAAGTAGCAAAACTATAATTAGTAATAACTGGAAACAAACACTCTCACGTTGACGCAAAGGAGCCTGGGTGGTAATAAACTGTAAACACGGCTTTACCTCGCAAAAGCTATGCTGTGCGTTTCACTGTCGTGGAGAGAAAATGAGATGGCTGGGGTGAGGGTCGAACGTACGCCCTTGAGAAGACGTCACGCGCTGCCCACTGCGACAGGGAAGCACACAGGAATTCTTTTCCCACCATGCCGAACACGACAGGGTGGACTTCTCAGCGGAAGTCAGTCCTGCGTCTAGTTACAGTGCATCGCCCTGGAAGCGGCGTGGACCCGCGTTCGGATGCGCGGGCGGGCAGGGCGCCTGCAGCAGGGTCGCTTCGGCCTCTGGTGGCAGCAGGGGCGGCAACGCATCGCGACACAGGATGCGTGCAGCGGAATGCAGCGGTGGTGGTGTAACGGTCAGCATGGTTGCTTCCCAAGCAGTTGATCCGGGTTCGATTCCCGGCCACCGCAAGAGGGCTGTCGTTTTTGCGTAGCGCAATAGTGTGTGTTCAACACCATGCGATCCTCGAAATTGCCAAGTGTCGCTGCACAAGTAGTATCTGCTCGTCTCTCGCCTCGTTGCAGCTAAGTGGGCGGCCCCTTCATCGTGTGTCGACTTGGCCCGACTTTGCTCGACTGCCGCTCGCTGCCGCTCGGCGGTAGGGCCAATATGACAGAAGCAGTACGACAATCGGCTGCGAGAAACACGCTAATCAAGACTACCTTTCCTTTCCAATTCGAAAAGCTAAATTTTCATTTACAAATTTCGGAATTCTCACTGCTCCCCTACAGTGTTATCTACGATATTTGAGAAATTATCTGTGGATTCGTACGGTTCTGTTACTGCCAAAGTCGTTCCTGCACTTTACGTTCGCTCTTTTTGCAAAGAACCTCTTTAAATTTTGGATCCTATGTTCGTTAACGTAATTTAAATTGCTGTGGGAGGCATCATAGCACATCAACACTGTAACACAAAAGGGGGAGAGTGGGGGTGAAAGGGGAAAGGTCCAATAGCACGCAGAGATCCCGCCTATCACCCATGTAATCACTAACCACGCCCACCTCTGCTTAACTTCATTAATCGAAAGGGAGCCGGCCGTTGGCGACCCCTGAGCGAAACGTTCAGACTTGTAGCTCGATGTGCAGATCATTTGGAATCTACGTGGCAGAGTCTCGCGGGAGACTGCATTTCCTATTAGCGGAGAAAGTGGGATGGCCTGTGGAGGGATCGAACCCATGACCTTCTCGTTACCAGCACGACGCTATACCCCACAGGGCTAACGAGCCACGCAACACTGTCGCATCAGCAGTCCAAAACCGCAAAATCATCTCCTCTTCCTTAAAAACGGCCCCGCCAATCACGTGAGCATGTATCTCTTTTCCTTGACTTTCTCTCACCTTATACTTGGAACCCAGAGCAGCAACACCACGAAGACGAAAAACGGCCCTGAGAAGATTTCTCATCTCAGCCTGGAAAATTGACGTTCCGCTACCAGTAATCGAACCCTGGCCTCCTGTGTGAAAGCCAGGTATCCTAGCCACTAGACCATACCGGACATACCTCAAGTATCAGCTACGTGTGAATGGGTCCAGAAATATTTCTCCTCCACGAACTTTACGGCCGAATCTGGCGACAACGCTGAACTCTGTCCGCCACCACGATCCCGCTTACTCACTCCCAAAGCGCCCAAGACATACTACACAAACATCGCTTTCAGTCTCAAGTGTAAGTAGCAAAACTATAATTAGTAATAACTGGAAACAAACACTCTCACGTTGACGCAAAGGAGCCTGGGTGGTAATAAACTGTAAACACGGCTTTACCTCGCAAAAGCTATGCTGTGCGTTTCACTGTCGTGGAGAGAAAATGAGATGGCTGGGGTGAGGGTCGAACGTACGCCCTTGAGAAGACGTCACGCGCTGCCCACTGCGACAGGGAAGCACACAGGAATTCTTTTCCCACCATGCCGAACACGACAGGGTGGACTTCTCAGCGGAAGTCAGTCCTGCGTCTAGTTACAGTGCATCGCCCTGGAAGCGGCGTGGACCCGCGTTCGGATGCGCGGGCGGGCAGGGCGCCTGCAGCAGGGTCGCTTCGGCCTCTGGTGGCAGCAGGGGCGGCAACGCATCGCGACACAGGATGCGTGCAGCGGAATGCAGCGGTGGTGGTGTAACGGTCAGCATGGTTGCTTCCCAAGCAGTTGATCCGGGTTCGATTCCCGGCCACCGCAAGAGGGCTGTCGTTTTTGCGTAGCGCAATAGTGTGTGTTCAACACCATGCGATCCTCGAAATTGCCAAGTGTCGCTGCACAAGTAGTATCTGCTCGTCTCTCGCCTCGTTGCAGCTAAGTGGGCGGCCCCTTCATCGTGTGTCGACTTGGCCCGACTTTGCTCGACTGCCGCTCGCTGCCGCTCGGCGGTAGGGCCAATATGACAGAAGCAGTACGACAATCGGCTGCGAGAAACACGCTAATCAAGACTACCTTTCCTTTCCAATTCGAAAAGCTAAATTTTCATTTACAAATTTCGGAATTCTCACTGCTCCCCTACAGTGTTATCTACGATATTTGAGAAATTATCTGTGGATTCGTACGGTTCTGTTACTGCCAAAGTCGTTCCTGCACTTTACGTTCGCTCTTTTTGCAAAGAACCTCTTTAAATTTTGGATCCTATGTTCGTTAACGTAATTTAAATTGCTGTGGGAGGCATCATAGCACATCAACACTGTAACACAAAAGGGGGAGAGTGGGGGTGAAAGGGGAAAGGTCCAATAGCACGCAGAGATCCCGCCTATCACCCATGTAATCACTAACCACGCCCACCTCTGCTTAACTTCATTAATCGAAAGGGAGCCGGCCGTTGGCGACCCCTGAGCGAAACGTTCAGACTTGTAGCTCGATGTGCAGATCATTTGGAATCTACGTGGCAGAGTCTCGCGGGAGACTGCATTTCCTATTAGCGGAGAAAGTGGGATGGCCTGTGGAGGGATCGAACCCATGACCTTCTCGTTACCAGCACGACGCTATACCCCACAGGGCTAACGAGCCACGCAACACTGTCGCATCAGCAGTCCAAAACCGCAAAATCATCTCCTCTTCCTTAAAAACGGCCCCGCCAATCACGTGAGCATGTATCTCTTTTCCTTGACTTTCTCTCACCTTATACTTGGAACCCAGAGCAGCAACACCACGAAGACGAAAAACGGCCCTGAGAAGATTTCTCATCTCAGCCTGGAAAATTGACGTTCCGCTACCAGTAATCGAACCCTGGCCTCCTGTGTGAAAGCCAGGTATCCTAGCCACTAGACCATACCGGACATACCTCAAGTATCAGCTACGTGTGAATGGGTCCAGAAATATTTCTCCTCCACGAACTTTACGGCCGAATCTGGCGACAACGCTGAACTCTGTCCGCCACCACGATCCCGCTTACTCACTCCCAAAGCGCCCAAGACATACTACACAAACATCGCTTTCAGTCTCAAGTGTAAGTAGCAAAACTATAATTAGTAATAACTGGAAACAAACACTCTCACGTTGACGCAAAGGAGCCTGGGTGGTAATAAACTGTAAACACGGCTTTACCTCGCAAAAGCTATGCTGTGCGTTTCACTGTCGTGGAGAGAAAATGAGATGGCTGGGGTGAGGGTCGAACGTACGCCCTTGAGAAGACGTCACGCGCTGCCCACTGCGACAGGGAAGCACACAGGAATTCTTTTCCCACCATGCCGAACACGACAGGGTGGACTTCTCAGCGGAAGTCAGTCCTGCGTCTAGTTACAGTGCATCGCCCTGGAAGCGGCGTGGACCCGCGTTCGGATGCGCGGGCGGGCAGGGCGCCTGCAGCAGGGTCGCTTCGGCCTCTGGTGGCAGCAGGGGCGGCAACGCATCGCGACACAGGATGCGTGCAGCGGAATGCAGCGGTGGTGGTGTAACGGTCAGCATGGTTGCTTCCCAAGCAGTTGATCCGGGTTCGATTCCCGGCCACCGCAAGAGGGCTGTCGTTTTTGCGTAGCGCAATAGTGTGTGTTCAACACCATGCGATCCTCGAAATTGCCAAGTGTCGCTGCACAAGTAGTATCTGCTCGTCTCTCGCCTCGTTGCAGCTAAGTGGGCGGCCCCTTCATCGTGTGTCGACTTGGCCCGACTTTGCTCGACTGCCGCTCGCTGCCGCTCGGCGGTAGGGCCAATATGACAGAAGCAGTACGACAATCGGCTGCGAGAAACACGCTAATCAAGACTACCTTTCCTTTCCAATTCGAAAAGCTAAATTTTCATTTACAAATTTCGGAATTCTCACTGCTCCCCTACAGTGTTATCTACGATATTTGAGAAATTATCTGTGGATTCGTACGGTTCTGTTACTGCCAAAGTCGTTCCTGCACTTTACGTTCGCTCTTTTTGCAAAGAACCTCTTTAAATTTTGGATCCTATGTTCGTTAACGTAATTTAAATTGCTGTGGGAGGCATCATAGCACATCAACACTGTAACACAAAAGGGGGAGAGTGGGGGTGAAAGGGGAAAGGTCCAATAGCACGCAGAGATCCCGCCTATCACCCATGTAATCACTAACCACGCCCACCTCTGCTTAACTTCATTAATCGAAAGGGAGCCGGCCGTTGGCGACCCCTGAGCGAAACGTTCAGACTTGTAGCTCGATGTGCAGATCATTTGGAATCTACGTGGCAGAGTCTCGCGGGAGACTGCATTTCCTATTAGCGGAGAAAGTGGGATGGCCTGTGGAGGGATCGAACCCATGACCTTCTCGTTACCAGCACGACGCTATACCCCACAGGGCTAACGAGCCACGCAACACTGTCGCATCAGCAGTCCAAAACCGCAAAATCATCTCCTCTTCCTTAAAAACGGCCCCGCCAATCACGTGAGCATGTATCTCTTTTCCTTGACTTTCTCTCACCTTATACTTGGAACCCAGAGCAGCAACACCACGAAGACGAAAAACGGCCCTGAGAAGATTTCTCATCTCAGCCTGGAAAATTGACGTTCCGCTACCAGTAATCGAACCCTGGCCTCCTGTGTGAAAGCCAGGTATCCTAGCCACTAGACCATACCGGACATACCTCAAGTATCAGCTACGTGTGAATGGGTCCAGAAATATTTCTCCTCCACGAACTTTACGGCCGAATCTGGCGACAACGCTGAACTCTGTCCGCCACCACGATCCCGCTTACTCACTCCCAAAGCGCCCAAGACATACTACACAAACATCGCTTTCAGTCTCAAGTGTAAGTAGCAAAACTATAATTAGTAATAACTGGAAACAAACACTCTCACGTTGACGCAAAGGAGCCTGGGTGGTAATAAACTGTAAACACGGCTTTACCTCGCAAAAGCTATGCTGTGCGTTTCACTGTCGTGGAGAGAAAATGAGATGGCTGGGGTGAGGGTCGAACGTACGCCCTTGAGAAGACGTCACGCGCTGCCCACTGCGACAGGGAAGCACACAGGAATTCTTTTCCCACCATGCCGAACACGACAGGGTGGACTTCTCAGCGGAAGTCAGTCCTGCGTCTAGTTACAGTGCATCGCCCTGGAAGCGGCGTGGACCCGCGTTCGGATGCGCGGGCGGGCAGGGCGCCTGCAGCAGGGTCGCTTCGGCCTCTGGTGGCAGCAGGGGCGGCAACGCATCGCGACACAGGATGCGTGCAGCGGAATGCAGCGGTGGTGGTGTAACGGTCAGCATGGTTGCTTCCCAAGCAGTTGATCCGGGTTCGATTCCCGGCCACCGCAAGAGGGCTGTCGTTTTTGCGTAGCGCAATAGTGTGTGTTCAACACCATGCGATCCTCGAAATTGCCAAGTGTCGCTGCACAAGTAGTATCTGCTCGTCTCTCGCCTCGTTGCAGCTAAGTGGGCGGCCCCTTCATCGTGTGTCGACTTGGCCCGACTTTGCTCGACTGCCGCTCGCTGCCGCTCGGCGGTAGGGCCAATATGACAGAAGCAGTACGACAATCGGCTGCGAGAAACACGCTAATCAAGACTACCTTTCCTTTCCAATTCGAAAAGCTAAATTTTCATTTACAAATTTCGGAATTCTCACTGCTCCCCTACAGTGTTATCTACGATATTTGAGAAATTATCTGTGGATTCGTACGGTTCTGTTACTGCCAAAGTCGTTCCTGCACTTTACGTTCGCTCTTTTTGCAAAGAACCTCTTTAAATTTTGGATCCTATGTTCGTTAACGTAATTTAAATTGCTGTGGGAGGCATCATAGCACATCAACACTGTAACACAAAAGGGGGAGAGTGGGGGTGAAAGGGGAAAGGTCCAATAGCACGCAGAGATCCCGCCTATCACCCATGTAATCACTAACCACGCCCACCTCTGCTTAACTTCATTAATCGAAAGGGAGCCGGCCGTTGGCGACCCCTGAGCGAAACGTTCAGACTTGTAGCTCGATGTGCAGATCATTTGGAATCTACGTGGCAGAGTCTCGCGGGAGACTGCATTTCCTATTAGCGGAGAAAGTGGGATGGCCTGTGGAGGGATCGAACCCATGACCTTCTCGTTACCAGCACGACGCTATACCCCACAGGGCTAACGAGCCACGCAACACTGTCGCATCAGCAGTCCAAAACCGCAAAATCATCTCCTCTTCCTTAAAAACGGCCCCGCCAATCACGTGAGCATGTATCTCTTTTCCTTGACTTTCTCTCACCTTATACTTGGAACCCAGAGCAGCAACACCACGAAGACGAAAAACGGCCCTGAGAAGATTTCTCATCTCAGCCTGGAAAATTGACGTTCCGCTACCAGTAATCGAACCCTGGCCTCCTGTGTGAAAGCCAGGTATCCTAGCCACTAGACCATACCGGACATACCTCAAGTATCAGCTACGTGTGAATGGGTCCAGAAATATTTCTCCTCCACGAACTTTACGGCCGAATCTGGCGACAACGCTGAACTCTGTCCGCCACCACGATCCCGCTTACTCACTCCCAAAGCGCCCAAGACATACTACACAAACATCGCTTTCAGTCTCAAGTGTAAGTAGCAAAACTATAATTAGTAATAACTGGAAACAAACACTCTCACGTTGACGCAAAGGAGCCTGGGTGGTAATAAACTGTAAACACGGCTTTACCTCGCAAAAGCTATGCTGTGCGTTTCACTGTCGTGGAGAGAAAATGAGATGGCTGGGGTGAGGGTCGAACGTACGCCCTTGAGAAGACGTCACGCGCTGCCCACTGCGACAGGGAAGCACACAGGAATTCTTTTCCCACCATGCCGAACACGACAGGGTGGACTTCTCAGCGGAAGTCAGTCCTGCGTCTAGTTACAGTGCATCGCCCTGGAAGCGGCGTGGACCCGCGTTCGGATGCGCGGGCGGGCAGGGCGCCTGCAGCAGGGTCGCTTCGGCCTCTGGTGGCAGCAGGGGCGGCAACGCATCGCGACACAGGATGCGTGCAGCGGAATGCAGCGGTGGTGGTGTAACGGTCAGCATGGTTGCTTCCCAAGCAGTTGATCCGGGTTCGATTCCCGGCCACCGCAAGAGGGCTGTCGTTTTTGCGTAGCGCAATAGTGTGTGTTCAACACCATGCGATCCTCGAAATTGCCAAGTGTCGCTGCACAAGTAGTATCTGCTCGTCTCTCGCCTCGTTGCAGCTAAGTGGGCGGCCCCTTCATCGTGTGTCGACTTGGCCCGACTTTGCTCGACTGCCGCTCGCTGCCGCTCGGCGGTAGGGCCAATATGACAGAAGCAGTACGACAATCGGCTGCGAGAAACACGCTAATCAAGACTACCTTTCCTTTCCAATTCGAAAAGCTAAATTTTCATTTACAAATTTCGGAATTCTCACTGCTCCCCTACAGTGTTATCTACGATATTTGAGAAATTATCTGTGGATTCGTACGGTTCTGTTACTGCCAAAGTCGTTCCTGCACTTTACGTTCGCTGTTTTTGCAAAGAACCTCTTTAAATTTTGGATCCTATGTTCGTTAACGTAATTTAAATTGCTGTGGGAGGCATCATAGCACATCAACACTGTAACACAAAAGGGGGAGAGTGGGGGTGAAAGGGGAAAGGTCCAATAGCACGCAGAGATCCCGCCTATCACCCATGTAATCACTAACCACGCCCACCTCTGCTTAACTTCATTAATCGAAAGGGAGCCGGCCGTTGGCGACCCCTGAGCGAAACGTTCAGACTTGTAGCTCGATGTGCAGATCATTTGGAATCTACGTGGCAGAGTCTCGCGGGAGACTGCATTTCCTATTAGCGGAGAAAGTGGGATGGCCTGTGGAGGGATCGAACCCATGACCTTCTCGTTACCAGCACGACGCTATACCCCACAGGGCTAACGAGCCACGCAACACTGTCGCATCAGCAGTCCAAAACCGCAAAATCATCTCCTCTTCCTTAAAAACGGCCCCGCCAATCACGTGAGCATGTATCTCTTTTCCTTGACTTTCTCTCACCTTATACTTGGAACCCAGAGCAGCAACACCACGAAGACGAAAAACGGCCCTGAGAAGATTTCTCATCTCAGCCTGGAAAATTGACGTTCCGCTACCAGTAATCGAACCCTGGCCTCCTGTGTGAAAGCCAGGTATCCTAGCCACTAGACCATACCGGACATACCTCAAGTATCAGCTACGTGTGAATGGGTCCAGAAATATTTCTCCTCCACGAACTTTACGGCCGAATCTGGCGACAACGCTGAACTCTGTCCGCCACCACGATCCCGCTTACTCACTCCCAAAGCGCCCAAGACATACTACACAAACATCGCTTTCAGTCTCAAGTGTAAGTAGCAAAACTATAATTAGTAATAACTGGAAACAAACACTCTCACGTTGACGCAAAGGAGCCTGGGTGGTAATAAACTGTAAACACGGCTTTACCTCGCAAAAGCTATGCTGTGCGTTTCACTGTCGTGGAGAGAAAATGAGATGGCTGGGGTGAGGGTCGAACGTACGCCCTTGAGAAGACGTCACGCGCTGCCCACTGCGACAGGGAAGCACACAGGAATTCTTTTCCCACCATGCCGAACACGACAGGGTGGACTTCTCAGCGGAAGTCAGTCCTGCGTCTAGTTACAGTGCATCGCCCTGGAAGCGGCGTGGACCCGCGTTCGGATGCGCGGGCGGGCAGGGCGCCTGCAGCAGGGTCGCTTCGGCCTCTGGTGGCAGCAGGGGCGGCAACGCATCGCGACACAGGATGCGTGCAGCGGAATGCAGCGGTGGTGGTGTAACGGTCAGCATGGTTGCTTCCCAAGCAGTTGATCCGGGTTCGATTCCCGGCCACCGCAAGAGGGCTGTCGTTTTTGCGTAGCGCAATAGTGTGTGTTCAACACCATGCGATCCTCGAAATTGCCAAGTGTCGCTGCACAAGTAGTATCTGCTCGTCTCTCGCCTCGTTGCAGCTAAGTGGGCGGCCCCTTCATCGTGTGTCGACTTGGCCCGACTTTGCTCGACTGCCGCTCGCTGCCGCTCGGCGGTAGGGCCAATATGACAGAAGCAGTACGACAATCGGCTGCGAGAAACACGCTAATCAAGACTACCTTTCCTTTCCAATTCGAAAAGCTAAATTTTCATTTACAAATTTCGGAATTCTCACTGCTCCCCTACAGTGTTATCTACGATATTTGAGAAATTATCTGTGGATTCGTACGGTTCTGTTACTGCCAAAGTCGTTCCTGCACTTTACGTTCGCTGTTTTTGCAAAGAACCTCTTTAAATTTTGGATCCTATGTTCGTTAACGTAATTTAAATTGCTGTGGGAGGCATCATAGCACATCAACACTGTAACACAAAAGGGGGAGAGTGGGGGTGAAAGGGGAAAGGTCCAATAGCACGCAGAGATCCCGCCTATCACCCATGTAATCACTAACCACGCCCACCTCTGCTTAACTTCATTAATCGAAAGGGAGCCGGCCGTTGGCGACCCCTGAGCGAAACGTTCAGACTTGTAGCTCGATGTGCAGATCATTTGGAATCTACGTGGCAGAGTCTCGCGGGAGACTGCATTTCCTATTAGCGGAGAAAGTGGGATGGCCTGTGGAGGGATCGAACCCATGACCTTCTCGTTACCAGCACGACGCTATACCCCACAGGGCTAACGAGCCACGCAACACTGTCGCATCAGCAGTCCAAAACCGCAAAATCATCTCCTCTTCCTTAAAAACGGCCCCGCCAATCACGTGAGCATGTATCTCTTTTCCTTGACTTTCTCTCACCTTATACTTGGAACCCAGAGCAGCAACACCACGAAGACGAAAAACGGCCCTGAGAAGATTTCTCATCTCAGCCTGGAAAATTGACGTTCCGCTACCAGTAATCGAACCCTGGCCTCCTGTGTGAAAGCCAGGTATCCTAGCCACTAGACCATACCGGACATACCTCAAGTATCAGCTACGTGTGAATGGGTCCAGAAATATTTCTCCTCCACGAACTTTACGGCCGAATCTGGCGACAACGCTGAACTCTGTCCGCCACCACGATCCCGCTTACTCACTCCCAAAGCGCCCAAGACATACTACACAAACATCGCTTTCAGTCTCAAGTGTAAGTAGCAAAACTATAATTAGTAATAACTGGAAACAAACACTCTCACGTTGACGCAAAGGAGCCTGGGTGGTAATAAACTGTAAACACGGCTTTACCTCGCAAAAGCTATGCTGTGCGTTTCACTGTCGTGGAGAGAAAATGAGATGGCTGGGGTGAGGGTCGAACGTACGCCCTTGAGAAGACGTCACGCGCTGCCCACTGCGACAGGGAAGCACACAGGAATTCTTTTCCCACCATGCCGAACACGACAGGGTGGACTTCTCAGCGGAAGTCAGTCCTGCGTCTAGTTACAGTGCATCGCCCTGGAAGCGGCGTGGACCCGCGTTCGGATGCGCGGGCGGGCAGGGCGCCTGCAGCAGGGTCGCTTCGGCCTCTGGTGGCAGCAGGGGCGGCAACGCATCGCGACACAGGATGCGTGCAGCGGAATGCAGCGGTGGTGGTGTAACGGTCAGCATGGTTGCTTCCCAAGCAGTTGATCCGGGTTCGATTCCCGGCCACCGCAAGAGGGCTGTCGTTTTTGCGTAGCGCAATAGTGTGTGTTCAACACCATGCGATCCTCGAAATTGCCAAGTGTCGCTGCACAAGTAGTATCTGCTCGTCTCTCGCCTCGTTGCAGCTAAGTGGGCGGCCCCTTCATCGTGTGTCGACTTGGCCCGACTTTGCTCGACTGCCGCTCGCTGCCGCTCGGCGGTAGGGCCAATATGACAGAAGCAGTACGACAATCGGCTGCGAGAAACACGCTAATCAAGACTACCTTTCCTTTCCAATTCGAAAAGCTAAATTTTCATTTACAAATTTCGGAATTCTCACTGCTCCCCTACAGTGTTATCTACGATATTTGAGAAATTATCTGTGGATTCGTACGGTTCTGTTACTGCCAAAGTCGTTCCTGCACTTTACGTTCGCTCTTTTTGCAAAGAACCTCTTTAAATTTTGGATCCTATGTTCGTTAACGTAATTTAAATTGCTGTGGGAGGCATCATAGCACATCAACACTGTAACACAAAAGGGGGAGAGTGGGGGTGAAAGGGGAAAGGTCCAATAGCACGCAGAGATCCCGCCTATCACCCATGTAATCACTAACCACGCCCACCTCTGCTTAACTTCATTAATCGAAAGGGAGCCGGCCGTTGGCGACCCCTGAGCGAAACGTTCAGACTTGTAGCTCGATGTGCAGATCATTTGGAATCTACGTGGCAGAGTCTCGCGGGAGACTGCATTTCCTATTAGCGGAGAAAGTGGGATGGCCTGTGGAGGGATCGAACCCATGACCTTCTCGTTACCAGCACGACGCTATACCCCACAGGGCTAACGAGCCACGCAACACTGTCGCATCAGCAGTCCAAAACCGCAAAATCATCTCCTCTTCCTTAAAAACGGCCCCGCCAATCACGTGAGCATGTATCTCTTTTCCTTGACTTTCTCTCACCTTATACTTGGAACCCAGAGCAGCAACACCACGAAGACGAAAAACGGCCCTGAGAAGATTTCTCATCTCAGCCTGGAAAATTGACGTTCCGCTACCAGTAATCGAACCCTGGCCTCCTGTGTGAAAGCCAGGTATCCTAGCCACTAGACCATACCGGACATACCTCAAGTATCAGCTACGTGTGAATGGGTCCAGAAATATTTCTCCTCCACGAACTTTACGGCCGAATCTGGCGACAACGCTGAACTCTGTCCGCCACCACGATCCCGCTTACTCACTCCCAAAGCGCCCAAGACATACTACACAAACATCGCTTTCAGTCTCAAGTGTAAGTAGCAAAACTATAATTAGTAATAACTGGAAACAAACACTCTCACGTTGACGCAAAGGAGCCTGGGTGGTAATAAACTGTAAACACGGCTTTACCTCGCAAAAGCTATGCTGTGCGTTTCACTGTCGTGGAGAGAAAATGAGATGGCTGGGGTGAGGGTCGAACGTACGCCCTTGAGAAGACGTCACGCGCTGCCCACTGCGACAGGGAAGCACACAGGAATTCTTTTCCCACCATGCCGAACACGACAGGGTGGACTTCTCAGCGGAAGTCAGTCCTGCGTCTAGTTACAGTGCATCGCCCTGGAAGCGGCGTGGACCCGCGTTCGGATGCGCGGGCGGGCAGGGCGCCTGCAGCAGGGTCGCTTCGGCCTCTGGTGGCAGCAGGGGCGGCAACGCATCGCGACACAGGATGCGTGCAGCGGAATGCAGCGGTGGTGGTGTAACGGTCAGCATGGTTGCTTCCCAAGCAGTTGATCCGGGTTCGATTCCCGGCCACCGCAAGAGGGCTGTCGTTTTTGCGTAGCGCAATAGTGTGTGTTCAACACCATGCGATCCTCGAAATTGCCAAGTGTCGCTGCACAAGTAGTATCTGCTCGTCTCTCGCCTCGTTGCAGCTAAGTGGGCGGCCCCTTCATCGTGTGTCGACTTGGCCCGACTTTGCTCGACTGCCGCTCGCTGCCGCTCGGCGGTAGGGCCAATATGACAGAAGCAGTACGACAATCGGCTGCGAGAAACACGCTAATCAAGACTACCTTTCCTTTCCAATTCGAAAAGCTAAATTTTCATTTACAAATTTCGGAATTCTCACTGCTCCCCTACAGTGTTATCTACGATATTTGAGAAATTATCTGTGGATTCGTACGGTTCTGTTACTGCCAAAGTCGTTCCTGCACTTTACGTTCGCTCTTTTTGCAAAGAACCTCTTTAAATTTTGGATCCTATGTTCGTTAACGTAATTTAAATTGCTGTGGGAGGCATCATAGCACATCAACACTGTAACACAAAAGGGGGAGAGTGGGGGTGAAAGGGGAAAGGTCCAATAGCACGCAGAGATCCCGCCTATCACCCATGTAATCACTAACCACGCCCACCTCTGCTTAACTTCATTAATCGAAAGGGAGCCGGCCGTTGGCGACCCCTGAGCGAAACGTTCAGACTTGTAGCTCGATGTGCAGATCATTTGGAATCTACGTGGCAGAGTCTCGCGGGAGACTGCATTTCCTATTAGCGGAGAAAGTGGGATGGCCTGTGGAGGGATCGAACCCATGACCTTCTCGTTACCAGCACGACGCTATACCCCACAGGGCTAACGAGCCACGCAACACTGTCGCATCAGCAGTCCAAAACCGCAAAATCATCTCCTCTTCCTTAAAAACGGCCCCGCCAATCACGTGAGCATGTATCTCTTTTCCTTGACTTTCTCTCACCTTATACTTGGAACCCAGAGCAGCAACACCACGAAGACGAAAAACGGCCCTGAGAAGATTTCTCATCTCAGCCTGGAAAATTGACGTTCCGCTACCAGTAATCGAACCCTGGCCTCCTGTGTGAAAGCCAGGTATCCTAGCCACTAGACCATACCGGACATACCTCAAGTATCAGCTACGTGTGAATGGGTCCAGAAATATTTCTCCTCCACGAACTTTACGGCCGAATCTGGCGACAACGCTGAACTCTGTCCGCCACCACGATCCCGCTTACTCACTCCCAAAGCGCCCAAGACATACTACACAAACATCGCTTTCAGTCTCAAGTGTAAGTAGCAAAACTATAATTAGTAATAACTGGAAACAAACACTCTCACGTTGACGCAAAGGAGCCTGGGTGGTAATAAACTGTAAACACGGCTTTACCTCGCAAAAGCTATGCTGTGCGTTTCACTGTCGTGGAGAGAAAATGAGATGGCTGGGGTGAGGGTCGAACGTACGCCCTTGAGAAGACGTCACGCGCTGCCCACTGCGACAGGGAAGCACACAGGAATTCTTTTCCCACCATGCCGAACACGACAGGGTGGACTTCTCAGCGGAAGTCAGTCCTGCGTCTAGTTACAGTGCATCGCCCTGGAAGCGGCGTGGACCCGCGTTCGGATGCGCGGGCGGGCAGGGCGCCTGCAGCAGGGTCGCTTCGGCCTCTGGTGGCAGCAGGGGCGGCAACGCATCGCGACACAGGATGCGTGCAGCGGAATGCAGCGGTGGTGGTGTAACGGTCAGCATGGTTGCTTCCCAAGCAGTTGATCCGGGTTCGATTCCCGGCCACCGCAAGAGGGCTGTCGTTTTTGCGTAGCGCAATAGTGTGTGTTCAACACCATGCGATCCTCGAAATTGCCAAGTGTCGCTGCACAAGTAGTATCTGCTCGTCTCTCGCCTCGTTGCAGCTAAGTGGGCGGCCCCTTCATCGTGTGTCGACTTGGCCCGACTTTGCTCGACTGCCGCTCGCTGCCGCTCGGCGGTAGGGCCAATATGACAGAAGCAGTACGACAATCGGCTGCGAGAAACACGCTAATCAAGACTACCTTTCCTTTCCAATTCGAAAAGCTAAATTTTCATTTACAAATTTCGGAATTCTCACTGCTCCCCTACAGTGTTATCTACGATATTTGAGAAATTATCTGTGGATTCGTACGGTTCTGTTACTGCCAAAGTCGTTCCTGCACTTTACGTTCGCTCTTTTTGCAAAGAACCTCTTTAAATTTTGGATCCTATGTTCGTTAACGTAATTTAAATTGCTGTGGGAGGCATCATAGCACATCAACACTGTAACACAAAAGGGGGAGAGTGGGGGTGAAAGGGGAAAGGTCCAATAGCACGCAGAGATCCCGCCTATCACCCATGTAATCACTAACCACGCCCACCTCTGCTTAACTTCATTAATCGAAAGGGAGCCGGCCGTTGGCGACCCCTGAGCGAAACGTTCAGACTTGTAGCTCGATGTGCAGATCATTTGGAATCTACGTGGCAGAGTCTCGCGGGAGACTGCATTTCCTATTAGCGGAGAAAGTGGGATGGCCTGTGGAGGGATCGAACCCATGACCTTCTCGTTACCAGCACGACGCTATACCCCACAGGGCTAACGAGCCACGCAACACTGTCGCATCAGCAGTCCAAAACCGCAAAATCATCTCCTCTTCCTTAAAAACGGCCCCGCCAATCACGTGAGCATGTATCTCTTTTCCTTGACTTTCTCTCACCTTATACTTGGAACCCAGAGCAGCAACACCACGAAGACGAAAAACGGCCCTGAGAAGATTTCTCATCTCAGCCTGGAAAATTGACGTTCCGCTACCAGTAATCGAACCCTGGCCTCCTGTGTGAAAGCCAGGTATCCTAGCCACTAGACCATACCGGACATACCTCAAGTATCAGCTACGTGTGAATGGGTCCAGAAATATTTCTCCTCCACGAACTTTACGGCCGAATCTGGCGACAACGCTGAACTCTGTCCGCCACCACGATCCCGCTTACTCACTCCCAAAGCGCCCAAGACATACTACACAAACATCGCTTTCAGTCTCAAGTGTAAGTAGCAAAACTATAATTAGTAATAACTGGAAACAAACACTCTCACGTTGACGCAAAGGAGCCTGGGTGGTAATAAACTGTAAACACGGCTTTACCTCGCAAAAGCTATGCTGTGCGTTTCACTGTCGTGGAGAGAAAATGAGATGGCTGGGGTGAGGGTCGAACGTACGCCCTTGAGAAGACGTCACGCGCTGCCCACTGCGACAGGGAAGCACACAGGAATTCTTTTCCCACCATGCCGAACACGACAGGGTGGACTTCTCAGCGGAAGTCAGTCCTGCGTCTAGTTACAGTGCATCGCCCTGGAAGCGGCGTGGACCCGCGTTCGGATGCGCGGGCGGGCAGGGCGCCTGCAGCAGGGTCGCTTCGGCCTCTGGTGGCAGCAGGGGCGGCAACGCATCGCGACACAGGATGCGTGCAGCGGAATGCAGCGGTGGTGGTGTAACGGTCAGCATGGTTGCTTCCCAAGCAGTTGATCCGGGTTCGATTCCCGGCCACCGCAAGAGGGCTGTCGTTTTTGCGTAGCGCAATAGTGTGTGTTCAACACCATGCGATCCTCGAAATTGCCAAGTGTCGCTGCACAAGTAGTATCTGCTCGTCTCTCGCCTCGTTGCAGCTAAGTGGGCGGCCCCTTCATCGTGTGTCGACTTGGCCCGACTTTGCTCGACTGCCGCTCGCTGCCGCTCGGCGGTAGGGCCAATATGACAGAAGCAGTACGACAATCGGCTGCGAGAAACACGCTAATCAAGACTACCTTTCCTTTCCAATTCGAAAAGCTAAATTTTCATTTACAAATTTCGGAATTCTCACTGCTCCCCTACAGTGTTATCTACGATATTTGAGAAATTATCTGTGGATTCGTACGGTTCTGTTACTGCCAAAGTCGTTCCTGCACTTTACGTTCGCTCTTTTTGCAAAGAACCTCTTTAAATTTTGGATCCTATGTTCGTTAACGTAATTTAAATTGCTGTGGGAGGCATCATAGCACATCAACACTGTAACACAAAAGGGGGAGAGTGGGGGTGAAAGGGGAAAGGTCCAATAGCACGCAGAGATCCCGCATATCACCCATGTAATCACTAACCACGCCCACCTCTGCTTAACTTCATTAATCGAAAGGGAGCCGGCCGTTGGCGACCCCTGAGCGAAACGTTCAGACTTGTAGCTCGATGTGCAGATCATTTGGAATCTACGTGGCAGAGTCTCGCGGGAGACTGCATTTCCTATTAGCGGAGAAAGTGGGATGGCCTGTGGAGGGATCGAACCCATGACCTTCTCGTTACCAGCACGACGCTATACCCCACAGGGCTAACGAGCCACGCAACACTGTCGCATCAGCAGTCCAAAACCGCAAAATCATCTCCTCTTCCTTAAAAACGGCCCCGCCAATCACGTGAGCATGTATCTCTTTTCCTTGACTTTCTCTCACCTTATACTTGGAACCCAGAGCAGCAAAACCACGAAGACGAAAAACGGCCCTGAGAAGATTTCTCATCTCAGCCTGGAAAATTGACGTTCCGCTACCAGTAATCGAACCCTGGCCTCCTGTGTGAAAGCCAGGTATCCTAGCCACTAGACCATACCGGACATACCTCAAGTATCAGCTACGTGTGAATGGGTCCAGAAATATTTCTCCTCCACGAACTTTACGGCCGAATCTGGCGACAACGCTGAACTCTGTCCGCCACCACGATCCCGCTTACTCACTCCCAAAGCGCCCAAGACATACTACACAAACATCGCTTTCAGTCTCAAGTGTAAGTAGCAAAACTATAATTAGTAATAACTGGAAACAAACACTCTCACGTTGACGCAAAGGAGCCTGGGTGGTAATAAACTGTAAACACGGCTTTACCTCGCAAAAGCTATGCTGTGCGTTTCACTGTCGTGGAGAGAAAATGAGATGGCTGGGGTGAGGGTCGAACGTACGCCCTTGAGAAGACGTCACGCGCTGCCCACTGCGACAGGGAAGCACACAGGAATTCTTTTCCCACCATGCCGAACACGACAGGGTGGACTTCTCAGCGGAAGTCAGTCCTGCGTCTAGTTACAGTGCATCGCCCTGGAAGCGGCGTGGACCCGCGTTCGGATGCGCGGGCGGGCAGGGCGCCTGCAGCAGGGTCGCTTCGGCCTCTGGTGGCAGCAGGGGCGGCAACGCATCGCGACACAGGATGCGTGCAGCGGAATGCAGCGGTGGTGGTGTAACGGTCAGCATGGTTGCTTCCCAAGCAGTTGATCCGGGTTCGATTCCCGGCCACCGCAAGAGGGCTGTCGTTTTTGCGTAGCGCAATAGTGTGTGTTCAACACCATGCGATCCTCGAAATTGCCAAGTGTCGCTGCACAAGTAGTATCTGCTCGTCTCTCGCCTCGTTGCAGCTAAGTGGGCGGCCCCTTCATCGTGTGTCGACTTGGCCCGACTTTGCTCGACTGCCGCTCGCTGCCGCTCGGCGGTAGGGCCAATATGACAGAAGCAGTACGACAATCGGCTGCGAGAAACACGCTAATCAAGACTACCTTTCCTTTCCAATTCGAAAAGCTAAATTTTCATTTACAAATTTCGGAATTCTCACTGCTCCCCTACAGTGTTATCTACGATATTTGAGAAATTATCTGTGGATTCGTACGGTTCTGTTACTGCCAAAGTCGTTCCTGCACTTTACGTTCGCTCTTTTTGCAAAGAACCTCTTTAAATTTTGGATCCTATGTTCGTTAACGTAATTTAAATTGCTGTGGGAGGCATCATAGCACATCAACACTGTAACACAAAAGGGGGAGAGTGGGGGTGAAAGGGGAAAGGTCCAATAGCACGCAGAGATCCCGCATATCACCCATGTAATCACTAACCACGCCCACCTCTGCTTAACTTCATTAATCGAAAGGGAGCCGGCCGTTGGCGACCCCTGAGCGAAACGTTCAGACTTGTAGCTCGATGTGCAGATCATTTGGAATCTACGTGGCAGAGTCTCGCGGGAGACTGCATTTCCTATTAGCGGAGAAAGTGGGATGGCCTGTGGAGGGATCGAACCCATGACCTTCTCGTTACCAGCACGACGCTATACCCCACAGGGCTAACGAGCCACGCAACACTGTCGCATCAGCAGTCCAAAACCGCAAAATCATCTCCTCTTCCTTAAAAACGGCCCCGCCAATCACGTGAGCATGTATCTCTTTTCCTTGACTTTCTCTCACCTTATACTTGGAACCCAGAGCAGCAAAACCACGAAGACGAAAAACGGCCCTGAGAAGATTTCTCATCTCAGCCTGGAAAATTGACGTTCCGCTACCAGTAATCGAACCCTGGCCTCCTGTGTGAAAGCCAGGTATCCTAGCCACTAGACCATACCGGACATACCTCAAGTATCAGCTACGTGTGAATGGGTCCAGAAATATTTCTCCTCCACGAACTTTACGGCCGAATCTGGCGACAACGCTGAACTCTGTCCGCCACCACGATCCCGCTTACTCACTCCCAAAGCGCCCAAGACATACTACACAAACATCGCTTTCAGTCTCAAGTGTAAGTAGCAAAACTATAATTAGTAATAACTGGAAACAAACACTCTCACGTTGACGCAAAGGAGCCTGGGTGGTAATAAACTGTAAACACGGCTTTACCTCGCAAAAGCTATGCTGTGCGTTTCACTGTCGTGGAGAGAAAATGAGATGGCTGGGGTGAGGGTCGAACGTACGCCCTTGAGAAGACGTCACGCGCTGCCCACTGCGACAGGGAAGCACACAGGAATTCTTTTCCCACCATGCCGAACACGACAGGGTGGACTTCTCAGCGGAAGTCAGTCCTGCGTCTAGTTACAGTGCATCGCCCTGGAAGCGGCGTGGACCCGCGTTCGGATGCGCGGGCGGGCAGGGCGCCTGCAGCAGGGTCGCTTCGGCCTCTGGTGGCAGCAGGGGCGGCAACGCATCGCGACACAGGATGCGTGCAGCGGAATGCAGCGGTGGTGGTGTAACGGTCAGCATGGTTGCTTCCCAAGCAGTTGATCCGGGTTCGATTCCCGGCCACCGCAAGAGGGCTGTCGTTTTTGCGTAGCGCAATAGTGTGTGTTCAACACCATGCGATCCTCGAAATTGCCAAGTGTCGCTGCACAAGTAGTATCTGCTCGTCTCTCGCCTCGTTGCAGCTAAGTGGGCGGCCCCTTCATCGTGTGTCGACTTGGCCCGACTTTGCTCGACTGCCGCTCGCTGCCGCTCGGCGGTAGGGCCAATATGACAGAAGCAGTACGACAATCGGCTGCGAGAAACACGCTAATCAAGACTACCTTTCCTTTCCAATTCGAAAAGCTAAATTTTCATTTACAAATTTCGGAATTCTCACTGCTCCCCTACAGTGTTATCTACGATATTTGAGAAATTATCTGTGGATTCGTACGGTTCTGTTACTGCCAAAGTCGTTCCTGCACTTTACGTTCGCTCTTTTTGCAAAGAACCTCTTTAAATTTTGGATCCTATGTTCGTTAACGTAATTTAAATTGCTGTGGGAGGCATCATAGCACATCAACACTGTAACACAAAAGGGGGAGAGTGGGGGTGAAAGGGGAAAGGTCCAATAGCACGCAGAGATCCCGCATATCACCCATGTAATCACTAACCACGCCCACCTCTGCTTAACTTCATTAATCGAAAGGGAGCCGGCCGTTGGCGACCCCTGAGCGAAACGTTCAGACTTGTAGCTCGATGTGCAGATCATTTGGAATCTACGTGGCAGAGTCTCGCGGGAGACTGCATTTCCTATTAGCGGAGAAAGTGGGATGGCCTGTGGAGGGATCGAACCCATGACCTTCTCGTTACCAGCACGACGCTATACCCCACAGGGCTAACGAGCCACGCAACACTGTCGCATCAGCAGTCCAAAACCGCAAAATCATCTCCTCTTCCTTAAAAACGGCCCCGCCAATCACGTGAGCATGTATCTCTTTTCCTTGACTTTCTCTCACCTTATACTTGGAACCCAGAGCAGCAAAACCACGAAGACGAAAAACGGCCCTGAGAAGATTTCTCATCTCAGCCTGGAAAATTGACGTTCCGCTACCAGTAATCGAACCCTGGCCTCCTGTGTGAAAGCCAGGTATCCTAGCCACTAGACCATACCGGACATACCTCAAGTATCAGCTACGTGTGAATGGGTCCAGAAATATTTCTCCTCCACGAACTTTACGGCCGAATCTGGCGACAACGCTGAACTCTGTCCGCCACCACGATCCCGCTTACTCACTCCCAAAGCGCCCAAGACATACTACACAAACATCGCTTTCAGTCTCAAGTGTAAGTAGCAAAACTATAATTAGTAATAACTGGAAACAAACACTCTCACGTTGACGCAAAGGAGCCTGGGTGGTAATAAACTGTAAACACGGCTTTACCTCGCAAAAGCTATGCTGTGCGTTTCACTGTCGTGGAGAGAAAATGAGATGGCTGGGGTGAGGGTCGAACGTACGCCCTTGAGAAGACGTCACGCGCTGCCCACTGCGACAGGGAAGCACACAGGAATTCTTTTCCCACCATGCCGAACACGACAGGGTGGACTTCTCAGCGGAAGTCAGTCCTGCGTCTAGTTACAGTGCATCGCCCTGGAAGCGGCGTGGACCCGCGTTCGGATGCGCGGGCGGGCAGGGCGCCTGCAGCAGGGTCGCTTCGGCCTCTGGTGGCAGCAGGGGCGGCAACGCATCGCGACACAGGATGCGTGCAGCGGAATGCAGCGGTGGTGGTGTAACGGTCAGCATGGTTGCTTCCCAAGCAGTTGATCCGGGTTCGATTCCCGGCCACCGCAAGAGGGCTGTCGTTTTTGCGTAGCGCAATAGTGTGTGTTCAACACCATGCGATCCTCGAAATTGCCAAGTGTCGCTGCACAAGTAGTATCTGCTCGTCTCTCGCCTCGTTGCAGCTAAGTGGGCGGCCCCTTCATCGTGTGTCGACTTGGCCCGACTTTGCTCGACTGCCGCTCGCTGCCGCTCGGCGGTAGGGCCAATATGACAGAAGCAGTACGACAATCGGCTGCGAGAAACACGCTAATCAAGACTACCTTTCCTTTCCAATTCGAAAAGCTAAATTTTCATTTACAAATTTCGGAATTCTCACTGCTCCCCTACAGTGTTATCTACGATATTTGAGAAATTATCTGTGGATTCGTACGGTTCTGTTACTGCCAAAGTCGTTCCTGCACTTTACGTTCGCTCTTTTTGCAAAGAACCTCTTTAAATTTTGGATCCTATGTTCGTTAACGTAATTTAAATTGCTGTGGGAGGCATCATAGCACATCAACACTGTAACACAAAAGGGGGAGAGTGGGGGTGAAAGGGGAAAGGTCCAATAGCACGCAGAGATCCCGCCTATCACCCATGTAATCACTAACCACGCCCACCTCTGCTTAACTTCATTAATCGAAAGGGAGCCGGCCGTTGGCGACCCCTGAGCGAAACGTTCAGACTTGTAGCTCGATGTGCAGATCATTTGGAATCTACGTGGCAGAGTCTCGCGGGAGACTGCATTTCCTATTAGCGGAGAAAGTGGGATGGCCTGTGGAGGGATCGAACCCATGACCTTCTCGTTACCAGCACGACGCTATACCCCACAGGGCTAACGAGCCACGCAACACTGTCGCATCAGCAGTCCAAAACCGCAAAATCATCTCCTCTTCCTTAAAAACGGCCCCGCCAATCACGTGAGCATGTATCTCTTTTCCTTGACTTTCTCTCACCTTATACTTGGAACCCAGAGCAGCAACACCACGAAGACGAAAAACGGCCCTGAGAAGATTTCTCATCTCAGCCTGGAAAATTGACGTTCCGCTACCAGTAATCGAACCCTGGCCTCCTGTGTGAAAGCCAGGTATCCTAGCCACTAGACCATACCGGACATACCTCAAGTATCAGCTACGTGTGAATGGGTCCAGAAATATTTCTCCTCCACGAACTTTACGGCCGAATCTGGCGACAACGCTGAACTCTGTCCGCCACCACGATCCCGCTTACTCACTCCCAAAGCGCCCAAGACATACTACACAAACATCGCTTTCAGTCTCAAGTGTAAGTAGCAAAACTATAATTAGTAATAACTGGAAACAAACACTCTCACGTTGACGCAAAGGAGCCTGGGTGGTAATAAACTGTAAACACGGCTTTACCTCGCAAAAGCTATGCTGTGCGTTTCACTGTCGTGGAGAGAAAATGAGATGGCTGGGGTGAGGGTCGAACGTACGCCCTTGAGAAGACGTCACGCGCTGCCCACTGCGACAGGGAAGCACACAGGAATTCTTTTCCCACCATGCCGAACACGACAGGGTGGACTTCTCAGCGGAAGTCAGTCCTGCGTCTAGTTACAGTGCATCGCCCTGGAAGCGGCGTGGACCCGCGTTCGGATGCGCGGGCGGGCAGGGCGCCTGCAGCAGGGTCGCTTCGGCCTCTGGTGGCAGCAGGGGCGGCAACGCATCTCGACACAGGATGCGTGCAGCGGAATGCAGCGGTGGTGGTGTAACGGTCAGCATGGTTGCTTCCCAAGCAGTTGATCCGGGTTCGATTCCCGGCCACCGCAAGAGGGCTGTCGTTTTTGCGTAGCGCAATAGTGTGTGTTCAACACCATGCGATCCTCGAAATTGCCAAGTGTCGCTGCACAAGTAGTATCTGCTCGTCTCTCGCCTCGTTGCAGCTAAGTGGGCGGCCCCTTCATCGTGTGTCGACTTGGCCCGACTTTGCTCGACTGCCGCTCGCTGCCGCTCGGCGGTAGGGCCAATATGACAGAAGCAGTACGACAATCGGCTGCGAGAAACACGCTAATCAAGACTACCTTTCCTTTCCAATTCGAAAAGCTAAATTTTCATTTACAAATTTCGGAATTCTCACTGCTCCCCTACAGTGTTATCTACGATATTTGAGAAATTATCTGTGGATTCGTACGGTTCTGTTACTGCCAAAGTCGTTCCTGCACTTTACGTTCGCTCTTTTTGCAAAGAACCTCTTTAAATTTTGGATCCTATGTTCGTTAACGTAATTTAAATTGCTGTGGGAGGCATCATAGCACATCAACACTGTAACACAAAAGGGGGAGAGTGGGGGTGAAAGGGGAAAGGTCCAATAGCACGCAGAGATCCCGCCTATCACCCATGTAATCACTAACCACGCCCACCTCTGCTTAACTTCATTAATCGAAAGGGAGCCGGCCGTTGGCGACCCCTGAGCGAAACGTTCAGACTTGTAGCTCGATGTGCAGATCATTTGGAATCTACGTGGCAGAGTCTCGCGGGAGACTGCATTTCCTATTAGCGGAGAAAGTGGGATGGCCTGTGGAGGGATCGAACCCATGACCTTCTCGTTACCAGCACGACGCTATACCCCACAGGGCTAACGAGCCACGCAACACTGTCGCATCAGCAGTCCAAAACCGCAAAATCATCTCCTCTTCCTTAAAAACGGCCCCGCCAATCACGTGAGCATGTATCTCTTTTCCTTGACTTTCTCTCACCTTATACTTGGAACCCAGAGCAGCAAAACCACGAAGACGAAAAACGGCCCTGAGAAGATTTCTCATCTCAGCCTGGAAAATTGACGTTCCGCTACCAGTAATCGAACCCTGGCCTCCTGTGTGAAAGCCAGGTATCCTAGCCACTAGACCATACCGGACATACCTCAAGTATCAGCTACGTGTGAATGGGTCCAGAAATATTTCTCCTCCACGAACTTTACGGCCGAATCTGGCGACAACGCTGAACTCTGTCCGCCACCACGATCCCGCTTACTCACTCCCAAAGCGCCCAAGACATACTACACAAACATCGCTTTCAGTCTCAAGTGTAAGTAGCAAAACTATAATTAGTAATAACTGGAAACAAACACTCTCACGTTGACGCAAAGGAGCCTGGGTGGTAATAAACTGTAAACACGGCTTTACCTCGCAAAAGCTATGCTGTGCGTTTCACTGTCGTGGAGAGAAAATGAGATGGCTGGGGTGAGGGTCGAACGTACGCCCTTGAGAAGACGTCACGCGCTGCCCACTGCGACAGGGAAGCACACAGGAATTCTTTTCCCACCATGCCGAACACGACAGGGTGGACTTCTCAGCGGAAGTCAGTCCTGCGTCTAGTTACAGTGCATCGCCCTGGAAGCGGCGTGGACCCGCGTTCGGATGCGCGGGCGGGCAGGGCGCCTGCAGCAGGGTCGCTTCGGCCTCTGGTGGCAGCAGGGGCGGCAACGCATCGCGACACAGGATGCGTGCAGCGGAATGCAGCGGTGGTGGTGTAACGGTCAGCATGGTTGCTTCCCAAGCAGTTGATCCGGGTTCGATTCCCGGCCACCGCAAGAGGGCTGTCGTTTTTGCGTAGCGCAATAGTGTGTGTTCAACACCATGCGATCCTCGAAATTGCCAAGTGTCGCTGCACAAGTAGTATCTGCTCGTCTCTCGCCTCGTTGCAGCTAAGTGGGCGGCCCCTTCATCGTGTGTCGACTTGGCCCGACTTTGCTCGACTGCCGCTCGCTGCCGCTCGGCGGTAGGGCCAATATGACAGAAGCAGTACGACAATCGGCTGCGAGAAACACGCTAATCAAGACTACCTTTCCTTTCCAATTCGAAAAGCTAAATTTTCATTTACAAATTTCGGAATTCTCACTGCTCCCCTACAGTGTTATCTACGATATTTGAGAAATTATCTGTGGATTCGTACGGTTCTGTTACTGCCAAAGTCGTTCCTGCACTTTACGTTCGCTCTTTTTGCAAAGAACCTCTTTAAATTTTGGATCCTATGTTCGTTAACGTAATTTAAATTGCTGTGGGAGGCATCATAGCACATCAACACTGTAACACAAAAGGGGGAGAGTGGGGGTGAAAGGGGAAAGGTCCAATAGCACGCAGAGATCCCGCCTATCACCCATGTAATCACTAACCACGCCCACCTCTGCTTAACTTCATTAATCGAAAGGGAGCCGGCCGTTGGCGACCCCTGAGCGAAACGTTCAGACTTGTAGCTCGATGTGCAGATCATTTGGAATCTACGTGGCAGAGTCTCGCGGGAGACTGCATTTCCTATTAGCGGAGAAAGTGGGATGGCCTGTGGAGGGATCGAACCCATGACCTTCTCGTTACCAGCACGACGCTATACCCCACAGGGCTAACGAGCCACGCAACACTGTCGCATCAGCAGTCCAAAACCGCAAAATCATCTCCTCTTCCTTAAAAACGGCCCCGCCAATCACGTGAGCATGTATCTCTTTTCCTTGACTTTCTCTCACCTTATACTTGGAACCCAGAGCAGCAACACCACGAAGACGAAAAACGGCCCTGAGAAGATTTCTCATCTCAGCCTGGAAAATTGACGTTCCGCTACCAGTAATCGAACCCTGGCCTCCTGTGTGAAAGCCAGGTATCCTAGCCACTAGACCATACCGGACATACCTCAAGTATCAGCTACGTGTGAATGGGTCCAGAAATATTTCTCCTCCACGAACTTTACGGCCGAATCTGGCGACAACGCTGAACTCTGTCCGCCACCACGATCCCGCTTACTCACTCCCAAAGCGCCCAAGACATACTACACAAACATCGCTTTCAGTCTCAAGTGTAAGTAGCAAAACTATAATTAGTAATAACTGGAAACAAACACTCTCACGTTGACGCAAAGGAGCCTGGGTGGTAATAAACTGTAAACACGGCTTTACCTCGCAAAAGCTATGCTGTGCGTTTCACTGTCGTGGAGAGAAAATGAGATGGCTGGGGTGAGGGTCGAACGTACGCCCTTGAGAAGACGTCACGCGCTGCCCACTGCGACAGGGAAGCACACAGGAATTCTTTTCCCACCATGCCGAACACGACAGGGTGGACTTCTCAGCGGAAGTCAGTCCTGCGTCTAGTTACAGTGCATCGCCCTGGAAGCGGCGTGGACCCGCGTTCGGATGCGCGGGCGGGCAGGGCGCCTGCAGCAGGGTCGCTTCGGCCTCTGGTGGCAGCAGGGGCGGCAACGCATCGCGACACAGGATGCGTGCAGCGGAATGCAGCGGTGGTGGTGTAACGGTCAGCATGGTTGCTTCCCAAGCAGTTGATCCGGGTTCGATTCCCGGCCACCGCAAGAGGGCTGTCGTTTTTGCGTAGCGCAATAGTGTGTGTTCAACACCATGCGATCCTCGAAATTGCCAAGTGTCGCTGCACAAGTAGTATCTGCTCGTCTCTCGCCTCGTTGCAGCTAAGTGGGCGGCCCCTTCATCGTGTGTCGACTTGGCCCGACTTTGCTCGACTGCCGCTCGCTGCCGCTCGGCGGTAGGGCCAATATGACAGAAGCAGTACGACAATCGGCTGCGAGAAACACGCTAATCAAGACTACCTTTCCTTTCCAATTCGAAAAGCTAAATTTTCATTTACAAATTTCGGAATTCTCACTGCTCCCCTACAGTGTTATCTACGATATTTGAGAAATTATCTGTGGATTCGTACGGTTCTGTTACTGCCAAAGTCGTTCCTGCACTTTACGTTCGCTCTTTTTGCAAAGAACCTCTTTAAATTTTGGATCCTATGTTCGTTAACGTAATTTAAATTGCTGTGGGAGGCATCATAGCACATCAACACTGTAACACAAAAGGGGGAGAGTGGGGGTGAAAGGGGAAAGGTCCAATAGCACGCAGAGATCCCGCCTATCACCCATGTAATCACTAACCACGCCCACCTCTGCTTAACTTCATTAATCGAAAGGGAGCCGGCCGTTGGCGACCCCTGAGCGAAACGTTCAGACTTGTAGCTCGATGTGCAGATCATTTGGAATCTACGTGGCAGAGTCTCGCGGGAGACTGCATTTCCTATTAGCGGAGAAAGTGGGATGGCCTGTGGAGGGATCGAACCCATGACCTTCTCGTTACCAGCACGACGCTATACCCCACAGGGCTAACGAGCCACGCAACACTGTCGCATCAGCAGTCCAAAACCGCAAAATCATCTCCTCTTCCTTAAAAACGGCCCCGCCAATCACGTGAGCATGTATCTCTTTTCCTTGACTTTCTCTCACCTTATACTTGGAACCCAGAGCAGCAACACCACGAAGACGAAAAACGGCCCTGAGAAGATTTCTCATCTCAGCCTGGAAAATTGACGTTCCGCTACCAGTAATCGAACCCTGGCCTCCTGTGTGAAAGCCAGGTATCCTAGCCACTAGACCATACCGGACATACCTCAAGTATCAGCTACGTGTGAATGGGTCCAGAAATATTTCTCCTCCACGAACTTTACGGCCGAATCTGGCGACAACGCTGAACTCTGTCCGCCACCACGATCCCGCTTACTCACTCCCAAAGCGCCCAAGACATACTACACAAACATCGCTTTCAGTCTCAAGTGTAAGTAGCAAAACTATAATTAGTAATAACTGGAAACAAACACTCTCACGTTGACGCAAAGGAGCCTGGGTGGTAATAAACTGTAAACACGGCTTTACCTCGCAAAAGCTATGCTGTGCGTTTCACTGTCGTGGAGAGAAAATGAGATGGCTGGGGTGAGGGTCGAACGTACGCCCTTGAGAAGACGTCACGCGCTGCCCACTGCGACAGGGAAGCACACAGGAATTCTTTTCCCACCATGCCGAACACGACAGGGTGGACTTCTCAGCGGAAGTCAGTCCTGCGTCTAGTTACAGTGCATCGCCCTGGAAGCGGCGTGGACCCGCGTTCGGATGCGCGGGCGGGCAGGGCGCCTGCAGCAGGGTCGCTTCGGCCTCTGGTGGCAGCAGGGGCGGCAACGCATCGCGACACAGGATGCGTGCAGCGGAATGCAGCGGTGGTGGTGTAACGGTCAGCATGGTTGCTTCCCAAGCAGTTGATCCGGGTTCGATTCCCGGCCACCGCAAGAGGGCTGTCGTTTTTGCGTAGCGCAATAGTGTGTGTTCAACACCATGCGATCCTCGAAATTGCCAAGTGTCGCTGCACAAGTAGTATCTGCTCGTCTCTCGCCTCGTTGCAGCTAAGTGGGCGGCCCCTTCATCGTGTGTCGACTTGGCCCGACTTTGCTCGACTGCCGCTCGCTGCCGCTCGGCGGTAGGGCCAATATGACAGAAGCAGTACGACAATCGGCTGCGAGAAACACGCTAATCAAGACTACCTTTCCTTTCCAATTCGAAAAGCTAAATTTTCATTTACAAATTTCGGAATTCTCACTGCTCCCCTACAGTGTTATCTACGATATTTGAGAAATTATCTGTGGATTCGTACGGTTCTGTTACTGCCAAAGTCGTTCCTGCACTTTACGTTCGCTCTTTTTGCAAAGAACCTCTTTAAATTTTGGATCCTATGTTCGTTAACGTAATTTAAATTGCTGTGGGAGGCATCATAGCACATCAACACTGTAACACAAAAGGGGGAGAGTGGGGGTGAAAGGGGAAAGGTCCAATAGCACGCAGAGATCCCGCCTATCACCCATGTAATCACTAACCACGCCCACCTCTGCTTAACTTCATTAATCGAAAGGGAGCCGGCCGTTGGCGACCCCTGAGCGAAACGTTCAGACTTGTAGCTCGATGTGCAGATCATTTGGAATCTACGTGGCAGAGTCTCGCGGGAGACTGCATTTCCTATTAGCGGAGAAAGTGGGATGGCCTGTGGAGGGATCGAACCCATGACCTTCTCGTTACCAGCACGACGCTATACCCCACAGGGCTAACGAGCCACGCAACACTGTCGCATCAGCAGTCCAAAACCGCAAAATCATCTCCTCTTCCTTAAAAACGGCCCCGCCAATCACGTGAGCATGTATCTCTTTTCCTTGACTTTCTCTCACCTTATACTTGGAACCCAGAGCAGCAACACCACGAAGACGAAAAACGGCCCTGAGAAGATTTCTCATCTCAGCCTGGAAAATTGACGTTCCGCTACCAGTAATCGAACCCTGGCCTCCTGTGTGAAAGCCAGGTATCCTAGCCACTAGACCATACCGGACATACCTCAAGTATCAGCTACGTGTGAATGGGTCCAGAAATATTTCTCCTCCACGAACTTTACGGCCGAATCTGGCGACAACGCTGAACTCTGTCCGCCACCACGATCCCGCTTACTCACTCCCAAAGCGCCCAAGACATACTACACAAACATCGCTTTCAGTCTCAAGTGTAAGTAGCAAAACTATAATTAGTAATAACTGGAAACAAACACTCTCACGTTGACGCAAAGGAGCCTGGGTGGTAATAAACTGTAAACACGGCTTTACCTCGCAAAAGCTATGCTGTGCGTTTCACTGTCGTGGAGAGAAAATGAGATGGCTGGGGTGAGGGTCGAACGTACGCCCTTGAGAAGACGTCACGCGCTGCCCACTGCGACAGGGAAGCACACAGGAATTCTTTTCCCACCATGCCGAACACGACAGGGTGGACTTCTCAGCGGAAGTCAGTCCTGCGTCTAGTTACAGTGCATCGCCCTGGAAGCGGCGTGGACCCGCGTTCGGATGCGCGGGCGGGCAGGGCGCCTGCAGCAGGGTCGCTTCGGCCTCTGGTGGCAGCAGGGGCGGCAACGCATCGCGACACAGGATGCGTGCAGCGGAATGCAGCGGTGGTGGTGTAACGGTCAGCATGGTTGCTTCCCAAGCAGTTGATCCGGGTTCGATTCCCGGCCACCGCAAGAGGGCTGTCGTTTTTGCGTAGCGCAATAGTGTGTGTTCAACACCATGCGATCCTCGAAATTGCCAAGTGTCGCTGCACAAGTAGTATCTGCTCGTCTCTCGCCTCGTTGCAGCTAAGTGGGCGGCCCCTTCATCGTGTGTCGACTTGGCCCGACTTTGCTCGACTGCCGCTCGCTGCCGCTCGGCGGTAGGGCCAATATGACAGAAGCAGTACGACAATCGGCTGCGAGAAACACGCTAATCAAGACTACCTTTCCTTTCCAATTCGAAAAGCTAAATTTTCATTTACAAATTTCGGAATTCTCACTGCTCCCCTACAGTGTTATCTACGATATTTGAGAAATTATCTGTGGATTCGTACGGTTCTGTTACTGCCAAAGTCGTTCCTGCACTTTACGTTCGCTCTTTTTGCAAAGAACCTCTTTAAATTTTGGATCCTATGTTCGTTAACGTAATTTAAATTGCTGTGGGAGGCATCATAGCACATCAACACTGTAACACAAAAGGGGGAGAGTGGGGGTGAAAGGGGAAAGGTCCAATAGCACGCAGAGATCCCGCCTATCACCCATGTAATCACTAACCACGCCCACCTCTGCTTAACTTCATTAATCGAAAGGGAGCCGGCCGTTGGCGACCCCTGAGCGAAACGTTCAGACTTGTAGCTCGATGTGCAGATCATTTGGAATCTACGTGGCAGAGTCTCGCGGGAGACTGCATTTCCTATTAGCGGAGAAAGTGGGATGGCCTGTGGAGGGATCGAACCCATGACCTTCTCGTTACCAGCACGACGCTATACCCCACAGGGCTAACGAGCCACGCAACACTGTCGCATCAGCAGTCCAAAACCGCAAAATCATCTCCTCTTCCTTAAAAACGGCCCCGCCAATCACGTGAGCATGTATCTCTTTTCCTTGACTTTCTCTCACCTTATACTTGGAACCCAGAGCAGCAACACCACGAAGACGAAAAACGGCCCTGAGAAGATTTCTCATCTCAGCCTGGAAAATTGACGTTCCGCTACCAGTAATCGAACCCTGGCCTCCTGTGTGAAAGCCAGGTATCCTAGCCACTAGACCATACCGGACATACCTCAAGTATCAGCTACGTGTGAATGGGTCCAGAAATATTTCTCCTCCACGAACTTTACGGCCGAATCTGGCGACAACGCTGAACTCTGTCCGCCACCACGATCCCGCTTACTCACTCCCAAAGCGCCCAAGACATACTACACAAACATCGCTTTCAGTCTCAAGTGTAAGTAGCAAAACTATAATTAGTAATAACTGGAAACAAACACTCTCACGTTGACGCAAAGGAGCCTGGGTGGTAATAAACTGTAAACACGGCTTTACCTCGCAAAAGCTATGCTGTGCGTTTCACTGTCGTGGAGAGAAAATGAGATGGCTGGGGTGAGGGTCGAACGTACGCCCTTGAGAAGACGTCACGCGCTGCCCACTGCGACAGGGAAGCACACAGGAATTCTTTTCCCACCATGCCGAACACGACAGGGTGGACTTCTCAGCGGAAGTCAGTCCTGCGTCTAGTTACAGTGCATCGCCCTGGAAGCGGCGTGGACCCGCGTTCGGATGCGCGGGCGGGCAGGGCGCCTGCAGCAGGGTCGCTTCGGCCTCTGGTGGCAGCAGGGGCGGCAACGCATCGCGACACAGGATGCGTGCAGCGGAATGCAGCGGTGGTGGTGTAACGGTCAGCATGGTTGCTTCCCAAGCAGTTGATCCGGGTTCGATTCCCGGCCACCGCAAGAGGGCTGTCGTTTTTGCGTAGCGCAATAGTGTGTGTTCAACACCATGCGATCCTCGAAATTGCCAAGTGTCGCTGCACAAGTAGTATCTGCTCGTCTCTCGCCTCGTTGCAGCTAAGTGGGCGGCCCCTTCATCGTGTGTCGACTTGGCCCGACTTTGCTCGACTGCCGCTCGCTGCCGCTCGGCGGTAGGGCCAATATGACAGAAGCAGTACGACAATCGGCTGCGAGAAACACGCTAATCAAGACTACCTTTCCTTTCCAATTCGAAAAGCTAAATTTTCATTTACAAATTTCGGAATTCTCACTGCTCCCCTACAGTGTTATCTACGATATTTGAGAAATTATCTGTGGATTCGTACGGTTCTGTTACTGCCAAAGTCGTTCCTGCACTTTACGTTCGCTCTTTTTGCAAAGAACCTCTTTAAATTTTGGATCCTATGTTCGTTAACGTAATTTAAATTGCTGTGGGAGGCATCATAGCACATCAACACTGTAACACAAAAGGGGGAGAGTGGGGGTGAAAGGGGAAAGGTCCAATAGCACGCAGAGATCCCGCCTATCACCCATGTAATCACTAACCACGCCCACCTCTGCTTAACTTCATTAATCGAAAGGGAGCCGGCCGTTGGCGACCCCTGAGCGAAACGTTCAGACTTGTAGCTCGATGTGCAGATCATTTGGAATCTACGTGGCAGAGTCTCGCGGGAGACTGCATTTCCTATTAGCGGAGAAAGTGGGATGGCCTGTGGAGGGATCGAACCCATGACCTTCTCGTTACCAGCACGACGCTATACCCCACAGGGCTAACGAGCCACGCAACACTGTCGCATCAGCAGTCCAAAACCGCAAAATCATCTCCTCTTCCTTAAAAACGGCCCCGCCAATCACGTGAGCATGTATCTCTTTTCCTTGACTTTCTCTCACCTTATACTTGGAACCCAGAGCAGCAACACCACGAAGACGAAAAACGGCCCTGAGAAGATTTCTCATCTCAGCCTGGAAAATTGACGTTCCGCTACCAGTAATCGAACCCTGGCCTCTTGTGTGAAAGCCAGGTATCCTAGCCACTAGACCATACCGGACATACCTCAAGTATCAGCTACGTGTGAATGGGTCCAGAAATATTTCTCCTCCACGAACTTTACGGCCGAATCTGGCGACAACGCTGAACTCTGTCCGCCACCACGATCCCGCTTACTCACTCCCAAAGCGCCCAAGACATACTACACAAACATCGCTTTCAGTCTCAAGTGTAAGTAGCAAAACTATAATTAGTAATAACTGGAAACAAACACTCTCACGTTGACGCAAAGGAGCCTGGGTGGTAATAAACTGTAAACACGGCTTTACCTCGCAAAAGCTATGCTGTGCGTTTCACTGTCGTGGAGAGAAAATGAGATGGCTGGGGTGAGGGTCGAACGTACGCCCTTGAGAAGACGTCACGCGCTGCCCACTGCGACAGGGAAGCACACAGGAATTCTTTTCCCACCATGCCGAACACGACAGGGTGGACTTCTCAGCGGAAGTCAGTCCTGCGTCTAGTTACAGTGCATCGCCCTGGAAGCGGCGTGGACCCGCGTTCGGATGCGCGGGCGGGCAGGGCGCCTGCAGCAGGGTCGCTTCGGCCTCTGGTGGCAGCAGGGGCGGCAACGCATCGCGACACAGGATGCGTGCAGCGGAATGCAGCGGTGGTGGTGTAACGGTCAGCATGGTTGCTTCCCAAGCAGTTGATCCGGGTTCGATTCCCGGCCACCGCAAGAGGGCTGTCGTTTTTGCGTAGCGCAATAGTGTGTGTTCAACACCATGCGATCCTCGAAATTGCCAAGTGTCGCTGCACAAGTAGTATCTGCTCGTCTCTCGCCTCGTTGCAGCTAAGTGGGCGGCCCCTTCATCGTGTGTCGACTTGGCCCGACTTTGCTCGACTGCCGCTCGCTGCCGCTCGGCGGTAGGGCCAATATGACAGAAGCAGTACGACAATCGGCTGCGAGAAACACGCTAATCAAGACTACCTTTCCTTTCCAATTCGAAAAGCTAAATTTTCATTTACAAATTTCGGAATTCTCACTGCTCCCCTACAGTGTTATCTACGATATTTGAGAAATTATCTGTGGATTCGTACGGTTCTGTTACTGCCAAAGTCGTTCCTGCACTTTACGTTCGCTCTTTTTGCAAAGAACCTCTTTAAATTTTGGATCCTATGTTCGTTAACGTAATTTAAATTGCTGTGGGAGGCATCATAGCACATCAACACTGTAACACAAAAGGGGGAGAGTGGGGGTGAAAGGGGAAAGGTCCAATAGCACGCAGAGATCCCGCCTATCACCCATGTAATCACTAACCACGCCCACCTCTGCTTAACTTCATTAATCGAAAGGGAGCCGGCCGTTGGCGACCCCTGAGCGAAACGTTCAGACTTGTAGCTCGATGTGCAGATCATTTGGAATCTACGTGGCAGAGTCTCGCGGGAGACTGCATTTCCTATTAGCGGAGAAAGTGGGATGGCCTGTGGAGGGATCGAACCCATGACCTTCTCGTTACCAGCACGACGCTATACCCCACAGGGCTAACGAGCCACGCAACACTGTCGCATCAGCAGTCCAAAACCGCAAAATCATCTCCTCTTCCTTAAAAACGGCCCCGCCAATCACGTGAGCATGTATCTCTTTTCCTTGACTTTCTCTCACCTTATACTTGGAACCCAGAGCAGCAAAACCACGAAGACGAAAAACGGCCCTGAGAAGATTTCTCATCTCAGCCTGGAAAATTGACGTTCCGCTACCAGTAATCGAACCCTGGCCTCCTGTGTGAAAGCCAGGTATCCTAGCCACTAGACCATACCGGACATACCTCAAGTATCAGCTACGTGTGAATGGGTCCAGAAATATTTCTCCTCCACGAACTTTACGGCCGAATCTGGCGACAACGCTGAACTCTGTCCGCCACCACGATCCCGCTTACTCACTCCCAAAGCGCCCAAGACATACTACACAAACATCGCTTTCAGTCTCAAGTGTAAGTAGCAAAACTATAATTAGTAATAACTGGAAACAAACACTCTCACGTTGACGCAAAGGAGCCTGGGTGGTAATAAACTGTAAACACGGCTTTACCTCGCAAAAGCTATGCTGTGCGTTTCACTGTCGTGGAGAGAAAATGAGATGGCTGGGGTGAGGGTCGAACGTACGCCCTTGAGAAGACGTCACGCGCTGCCCACTGCGACAGGGAAGCACACAGGAATTCTTTTCCCACCATGCCGAACACGACAGGGTGGACTTCTCAGCGGAAGTCAGTCCTGCGTCTAGTTACAGTGCATCGCCCTGGAAGCGGCGTGGACCCGCGTTCGGATGCGCGGGCGGGCAGGGCGCCTGCAGCAGGGTCGCTTCGGCCTCTGGTGGCAGCAGGGGCGGCAACGCATCGCGACACAGGATGCGTGCAGCGGAATGCAGCGGTGGTGGTGTAACGGTCAGCATGGTTGCTTCCCAAGCAGTTGATCCGGGTTCGATTCCCGGCCACCGCAAGAGGGCTGTCGTTTTTGCGTAGCGCAATAGTGTGTGTTCAACACCATGCGATCCTCGAAATTGCCAAGTGTCGCTGCACAAGTAGTATCTGCTCGTCTCTCGCCTCGTTGCAGCTAAGTGGGCGGCCCCTTCATCGTGTGTCGACTTGGCCCGACTTTGCTCGACTGCCGCTCGCTGCCGCTCGGCGGTAGGGCCAATATGACAGAAGCAGTACGACAATCGGCTGCGAGAAACACGCTAATCAAGACTACCTTTCCTTTCCAATTCGAAAAGCTAAATTTTCATTTACAAATTTCGGAATTCTCACTGCTCCCCTACAGTGTTATCTACGATATTTGAGAAATTATCTGTGGATTCGTACGGTTCTGTTACTGCCAAAGTCGTTCCTGCACTTTACGTTCGCTCTTTTTGCAAAGAACCTCTTTAAATTTTGGATCCTATGTTCGTTAACGTAATTTAAATTGCTGTGGGAGGCATCATAGCACATCAACACTGTAACACAAAAGGGGGAGAGTGGGGGTGAAAGGGGAAAGGTCCAATAGCACGCAGAGATCCCGCCTATCACCCATGTAATCACTAACCACGCCCACCTCTGCTTAACTTCATTAATCGAAAGGGAGCCGGCCGTTGGCGACCCCTGAGCGAAACGTTCAGACTTGTAGCTCGATGTGCAGATCATTTGGAATCTACGTGGCAGAGTCTCGCGGGAGACTGCATTTCCTATTAGCGGAGAAAGTGGGATGGCCTGTGGAGGGATCGAACCCATGACCTTCTCGTTACCAGCACGACGCTATACCCCACAGGGCTAACGAGCCACGCAACACTGTCGCATCAGCAGTCCAAAACCGCAAAATCATCTCCTCTTCCTTAAAAACGGCCCCGCCAATCACGTGAGCATGTATCTCTTTTCCTTGACTTTCTCTCACCTTATACTTGGAACCCAGAGCAGCAAAACCACGAAGACGAAAAACGGCCCTGAGAAGATTTCTCATCTCAGCCTGGAAAATTGACGTTCCGCTACCAGTAATCGAACCCTGGCCTCCTGTGTGAAAGCCAGGTATCCTAGCCACTAGACCATACCGGACATACCTCAAGTATCAGCTACGTGTGAATGGGTCCAGAAATATTTCTCCTCCACGAACTTTACGGCCGAATCTGGCGACAACGCTGAACTCTGTCCGCCACCACGATCCCGCTTACTCACTCCCAAAGCGCCCAAGACATACTACACAAACATCGCTTTCAGTCTCAAGTGTAAGTAGCAAAACTATAATTAGTAATAACTGGAAACAAACACTCTCACGTTGACGCAAAGGAGCCTGGGTGGTAATAAACTGTAAACACGGCTTTACCTCGCAAAAGCTATGCTGTGCGTTTCACTGTCGTGGAGAGAAAATGAGATGGCTGGGGTGAGGGTCGAACGTACGCCCTTGAGAAGACGTCACGCGCTGCCCACTGCGACAGGGAAGCACACAGGAATTCTTTTCCCACCATGCCGAACACGACAGGGTGGACTTCTCAGCGGAAGTCAGTCCTGCGTCTAGTTACAGTGCATCGCCCTGGAAGCGGCGTGGACCCGCGTTCGGATGCGCGGGCGGGCAGGGCGCCTGCAGCAGGGTCGCTTCGGCCTCTGGTGGCAGCAGGGGCGGCAACGCATCGCGACACAGGATGCGTGCAGCGGAATGCAGCGGTGGTGGTGTAACGGTCAGCATGGTTGCTTCCCAAGCAGTTGATCCGGGTTCGATTCCCGGCCACCGCAAGAGGGCTGTCGTTTTTGCGTAGCGCAATAGTGTGTGTTCAACACCATGCGATCCTCGAAATTGCCAAGTGTCGCTGCACAAGTAGTATCTGCTCGTCTCTCGCCTCGTTGCAGCTAAGTGGGCGGCCCCTTCATCGTGTGTCGACTTGGCCCGACTTTGCTCGACTGCCGCTCGCTGCCGCTCGGCGGTAGGGCCAATATGACAGAAGCAGTACGACAATCGGCTGCGAGAAACACGCTAATCAAGACTACCTTTCCTTTCCAATTCGAAAAGCTAAATTTTCATTTACAAATTTCGGAATTCTCACTGCTCCCCTACAGTGTTATCTACGATATTTGAGAAATTATCTGTGGATTCGTACGGTTCTGTTACTGCCAAAGTCGTTCCTGCACTTTACGTTCGCTCTTTTTGCAAAGAACCTCTTTAAATTTTGGATCCTATGTTCGTTAACGTAATTTAAATTGCTGTGGGAGGCATCATAGCACATCAACACTGTAACACAAAAGGGGGAGAGTGGGGGTGAAAGGGGAAAGGTCCAATAGCACGCAGAGATCCCGCCTATCACCCATGTAATCACTAACCACGCCCACCTCTGCTTAACTTCATTAATCGAAAGGGAGCCGGCCGTTGGCGACCCCTGAGCGAAACGTTCAGACTTGTAGCTCGATGTGCAGATCATTTGGAATCTACGTGGCAGAGTCTCGCGGGAGACTGCATTTCCTATTAGCGGAGAAAGTGGGATGGCCTGTGGAGGGATCGAACCCATGACCTTCTCGTTACCAGCACGACGCTATACCCCACAGGGCTAACGAGCCACGCAACACTGTCGCATCAGCAGTCCAAAACCGCAAAATCATCTCCTCTTCCTTAAAAACGGCCCCGCCAATCACGTGAGCATGTATCTCTTTTCCTTGACTTTCTCTCACCTTATACTTGGAACCCAGAGCAGCAAAACCACGAAGACGAAAAACGGCCCTGAGAAGATTTCTCATCTCAGCCTGGAAAATTGACGTTCCGCTACCAGTAATCGAACCCTGGCCTCCAGTGTGAAAGCCAGGTATCCTAGCCACTAGACCATACCGGACATACCTCAAGTATCAGCTACGTGTGAATGGGTCCAGAAATATTTCTCCTCCACGAACTTTACGGCCGAATCTGGCGACAACGCTGAACTCTGTCCGCCACCACGATCCCGCTTACTCACTCCCAAAGCGCCCAAGACATACTACACAAACATCGCTTTCAGTCTCAAGTGTAAGTAGCAAAACTATAATTAGTAATAACTGGAAACAAACACTCTCACGTTGACGCAAAGGAGCCTGGGTGGTAATAAACTGTAAACACGGCTTTACCTCGCAAAAGCTATGCTGTGCGTTTCACTGTCGTGGAGAGAAAATGAGATGGCTGGGGTGAGGGTCGAACGTACGCCCTTGAGAAGACGTCACGCGCTGCCCACTGCGACAGGGAAGCACACAGGAATTCTTTTCCCACCATGCCGAACACGACAGGGTGGACTTCTCAGCGGAAGTCAGTCCTGCGTCTAGTTACAGTGCATCGCCCTGGAAGCGGCGTGGACCCGCGTTCGGATGCGCGGGCGGGCAGGGCGCCTGCAGCAGGGTCGCTTCGGCCTCTGGTGGCAGCAGGGGCGGCAACGCATCGCGACACAGGATGCGTGCAGCGGAATGCAGCGGTGGTGGTGTAACGGTCAGCATGGTTGCTTCCCAAGCAGTTGATCCGGGTTCGATTCCCGGCCACCGCAAGAGGGCTGTCGTTTTTGCGTAGCGCAATAGTGTGTGTTCAACACCATGCGATCCTCGAAATTGCCAAGTGTCGCTGCACAAGTAGTATCTGCTCGTCTCTCGCCTCGTTGCAGCTAAGTGGGCGGCCCCTTCATCGTGTGTCGACTTGGCCCGACTTTGCTCGACTGCCGCTCGCTGCCGCTCGGCGGTAGGGCCAATATGACAGAAGCAGTACGACAATCGGCTGCGAGAAACACGCTAATCAAGACTACCTTTCCTTTCCAATTCGAAAAGCTAAATTTTCATTTACAAATTTCGGAATTCTCACTGCTCCCCTACAGTGTTATCTACGATATTTGAGAAATTATCTGTGGATTCGTACGGTTCTGTTACTGCCAAAGTCGTTCCTGCACTTTACGTTCGCTCTTTTTGCAAAGAACCTCTTTAAATTTTGGATCCTATGTTCGTTAACGTAATTTAAATTGCTGTGGGAGGCATCATAGCACATCAACACTGTAACACAAAAGGGGGAGAGTGGGGGTGAAAGGGGAAAGGTCCAATAGCACGCAGAGATCCCGCCTATCACCCATGTAATCACTAACCACGCCCACCTCTGCTTAACTTCATTAATCGAAAGGGAGCCGGCCGTTGGCGACCCCTGAGCGAAACGTTCAGACTTGTAGCTCGATGTGCAGATCATTTGGAATCTACGTGGCAGAGTCTCGCGGGAGACTGCATTTCCTATTAGCGGAGAAAGTGGGATGGCCTGTGGAGGGATCGAACCCATGACCTTCTCGTTACCAGCACGACGCTATACCCCACAGGGCTAACGAGCCACGCAACACTGTCGCATCAGCAGTCCAAAACCGCAAAATCATCTCCTCTTCCTTAAAAACGGCCCCGCCAATCACGTGAGCATGTATCTCTTTTCCTTGACTTTCTCTCACCTTATACTTGGAACCCAGAGCAGCAAAACCACGAAGACGAAAAACGGCCCTGAGAAGATTTCTCATCTCAGCCTGGAAAATTGACGTTCCGCTACCAGTAATCGAACCCTGGCCTCCTGTGTGAAAGCCAGGTATCCTAGCCACTAGACCATACCGGACATACCTCAAGTATCAGCTACGTGTGAATGGGTCCAGAAATATTTCTCCTCCACGAACTTTACGGCCGAATCTGGCGACAACGCTGAACTCTGTCCGCCACCACGATCCCGCTTACTCACTCCCAAAGCGCCCAAGACATACTACACAAACATCGCTTTCAGTCTCAAGTGTAAGTAGCAAAACTATAATTAGTAATAACTGGAAACAAACACTCTCACGTTGACGCAAAGGAGCCTGGGTGGTAATAAACTGTAAACACGGCTTTACCTCGCAAAAGCTATGCTGTGCGTTTCACTGTCGTGGAGAGAAAATGAGATGGCTGGGGTGAGGGTCGAACGTACGCCCTTGAGAAGACGTCACGCGCTGCCCACTGCGACAGGGAAGCACACAGGAATTCTTTTCCCACCATGCCGAACACGACAGGGTGGACTTCTCAGCGGAAGTCAGTCCTGCGTCTAGTTACAGTGCATCGCCCTGGAAGCGGCGTGGACCCGCGTTCGGATGCGCGGGCGGGCAGGGCGCCTGCAGCAGGGTCGCTTCGGCCTCTGGTGGCAGCAGGGGCGGCAACGCATCGCGACACAGGATGCGTGCAGCGGAATGCAGCGGTGGTGGTGTAACGGTCAGCATGGTTGCTTCCCAAGCAGTTGATCCGGGTTCGATTCCCGGCCACCGCAAGAGGGCTGTCGTTTTTGCGTAGCGCAATAGTGTGTGTTCAACACCATGCGATCCTCGAAATTGCCAAGTGTCGCTGCACAAGTAGTATCTGCTCGTCTCTCGCCTCGTTGCAGCTAAGTGGGCGGCCCCTTCATCGTGTGTCGACTTGGCCCGACTTTGCTCGACTGCCGCTCGCTGCCGCTCGGCGGTAGGGCCAATATGACAGAAGCAGTACGACAATCGGCTGCGAGAAACACGCTAATCAAGACTACCTTTCCTTTCCAATTCGAAAAGCTAAATTTTCATTTACAAATTTCGGAATTCTCACTGCTCCCCTACAGTGTTATCTACGATATTTGAGAAATTATCTGTGGATTCGTACGGTTCTGTTACTGCCAAAGTCGTTCCTGCACTTTACGTTCGCTCTTTTTGCAAAGAACCTCTTTAAATTTTGGATCCTATGTTCGTTAACGTAATTTAAATTGCTGTGGGAGGCATCATAGCACATCAACACTGTAACACAAAAGGGGGAGAGTGGGGGTGAAAGGGGAAAGGTCCAATAGCACGCAGAGATCCCGCCTATCACCCATGTAATCACTAACCACGCCCACCTCTGCTTAACTTCATTAATCGAAAGGGAGCCGGCCGTTGGCGACCCCTGAGCGAAACGTTCAGACTTGTAGCTCGATGTGCAGATCATTTGGAATCTACGTGGCAGAGTCTCGCGGGAGACTGCATTTCCTATTAGCGGAGAAAGTGGGATGGCCTGTGGAGGGATCGAACCCATGACCTTCTCGTTACCAGCACGACGCTATACCCCACAGGGCTAACGAGCCACGCAACACTGTCGCATCAGCAGTCCAAAACCGCAAAATCATCTCCTCTTCCTTAAAAACGGCCCCGCCAATCACGTGAGCATGTATCTCTTTTCCTTGACTTTCTCTCACCTTATACTTGGAACCCAGAGCAGCAAAACCACGAAGACGAAAAACGGCCCTGAGAAGATTTCTCATCTCAGCCTGGAAAATTGACGTTCCGCTACCAGTAATCGAACCCTGGCCTCCTGTGTGAAAGCCAGGTATCCTAGCCACTAGACCATACCGGACATACCTCAAGTATCAGCTACGTGTGAATGGGTCCAGAAATATTTCTCCTCCACGAACTTTACGGCCGAATCTGGCGACAACGCTGAACTCTGTCCGCCACCACGATCCCGCTTACTCACTCCCAAAGCGCCCAAGACATACTACACAAACATCGCTTTCAGTCTCAAGTGTAAGTAGCAAAACTATAATTAGTAATAACTGGAAACAAACACTCTCACGTTGACGCAAAGGAGCCTGGGTGGTAATAAACTGTAAACACGGCTTTACCTCGCAAAAGCTATGCTGTGCGTTTCACTGTCGTGGAGAGAAAATGAGATGGCTGGGGTGAGGGTCGAACGTACGCCCTTGAGAAGACGTCACGCGCTGCCCACTGCGACAGGGAAGCACACAGGAATTCTTTTCCCACCATGCCGAACACGACAGGGTGGACTTCTCAGCGGAAGTCAGTCCTGCGTCTAGTTACAGTGCATCGCCCTGGAAGCGGCGTGGACCCGCGTTCGGATGCGCGGGCGGGCAGGGCGCCTGCAGCAGGGTCGCTTCGGCCTCTGGTGGCAGCAGGGGCGGCAACGCATCGCGACACAGGATGCGTGCAGCGGAATGCAGCGGTGGTGGTGTAACGGTCAGCATGGTTGCTTCCCAAGCAGTTGATCCGGGTTCGATTCCCGGCCACCGCAAGAGGGCTGTCGTTTTTGCGTAGCGCAATAGTGTGTGTTCAACACCATGCGATCCTCGAAATTGCCAAGTGTCGCTGCACAAGTAGTATCTGCTCGTCTCTCGCCTCGTTGCAGCTAAGTGGGCGGCCCCTTCATCGTGTGTCGACTTGGCCCGACTTTGCTCGACTGCCGCTCGCTGCCGCTCGGCGGTAGGGCCAATATGACAGAAGCAGTACGACAATCGGCTGCGAGAAACACGCTAATCAAGACTACCTTTCCTTTCCAATTCGAAAAGCTAAATTTTCATTTACAAATTTCGGAATTCTCACTGCTCCCCTACAGTGTTATCTACGATATTTGAGAAATTATCTGTGGATTCGTACGGTTCTGTTACTGCCAAAGTCGTTCCTGCACTTTACGTTCGCTCTTTTTGCAAAGAACCTCTTTAAATTTTGGATCCTATGTTCGTTAACGTAATTTAAATTGCTGTGGGAGGCATCATAGCACATCAACACTGTAACACAAAAGGGGGAGAGTGGGGGTGAAAGGGGAAAGGTCCAATAGCACGCAGAGATCCCGCCTATCACCCATGTAATCACTAACCACGCCCACCTCTGCTTAACTTCATTAATCGAAAGGGAGCCGGCCGTTGGCGACCCCTGAGCGAAACGTTCAGACTTGTAGCTCGATGTGCAGATCATTTGGAATCTACGTGGCAGAGTCTCGCGGGAGACTGCATTTCCTATTAGCGGAGAAAGTGGGATGGCCTGTGGAGGGATCGAACCCATGACCTTCTCGTTACCAGCACGACGCTATACCCCACAGGGCTAACGAGCCACGCAACACTGTCGCATCAGCAGTCCAAAACCGCAAAATCATCTCCTCTTCCTTAAAAACGGCCCCGCCAATCACGTGAGCATGTATCTCTTTTCCTTGACTTTCTCTCACCTTATACTTGGAACCCAGAGCAGCAAAACCACGAAGACGAAAAACGGCCCTGAGAAGATTTCTCATCTCAGCCTGGAAAATTGACGTTCCGCTACCAGTAATCGAACCCTGGCCTCCTGTGTGAAAGCCAGGTATCCTAGCCACTAGACCATACCGGACATACCTCAAGTATCAGCTACGTGTGAATGGGTCCAGAAATATTTCTCCTCCACGAACTTTACGGCCGAATCTGGCGACAACGCTGAACTCTGTCCGCCACCACGATCCCGCTTACTCACTCCCAAAGCGCCCAAGACATACTACACAAACATCGCTTTCAGTCTCAAGTGTAAGTAGCAAAACTATAATTAGTAATAACTGGAAACAAACACTCTCACGTTGACGCAAAGGAGCCTGGGTGGTAATAAACTGTAAACACGGCTTTACCTCGCAAAAGCTATGCTGTGCGTTTCACTGTCGTGGAGAGAAAATGAGATGGCTGGGGTGAGGGTCGAACGTACGCCCTTGAGAAGACGTCACGCGCTGCCCACTGCGACAGGGAAGCACACAGGAATTCTTTTCCCACCATGCCGAACACGACAGGGTGGACTTCTCAGCGGAAGTCAGTCCTGCGTCTAGTTACAGTGCATCGCCCTGGAAGCGGCGTGGACCCGCGTTCGGATGCGCGGGCGGGCAGGGCGCCTGCAGCAGGGTCGCTTCGGCCTCTGGTGGCAGCAGGGGCGGCAACGCATCGCGACACAGGATGCGTGCAGCGGAATGCAGCGGTGGTGGTGTAACGGTCAGCATGGTTGCTTCCCAAGCAGTTGATCCGGGTTCGATTCCCGGCCACCGCAAGAGGGCTGTCGTTTTTGCGTAGCGCAATAGTGTGTGTTCAACACCATGCGATCCTCGAAATTGCCAAGTGTCGCTGCACAAGTAGTATCTGCTCGTCTCTCGCCTCGTTGCAGCTAAGTGGGCGGCCCCTTCATCGTGTGTCGACTTGGCCCGACTTTGCTCGACTGCCGCTCGCTGCCGCTCGGCGGTAGGGCCAATATGACAGAAGCAGTACGACAATCGGCTGCGAGAAACACGCTAATCAAGACTACCTTTCCTTTCCAATTCGAAAAGCTAAATTTTCATTTACAAATTTCGGAATTCTCACTGCTCCCCTACAGTGTTATCTACGATATTTGAGAAATTATCTGTGGATTCGTACGGTTCTGTTACTGCCAAAGTCGTTCCTGCACTTTACGTTCGCTCTTTTTGCAAAGAACCTCTTTAAATTTTGGATCCTATGTTCGTTAACGTAATTTAAATTGCTGTGGGAGGCATCATAGCACATCAACACTGTAACACAAAAGGGGGAGAGTGGGGGTGAAAGGGGAAAGGTCCAATAGCACGCAGAGATCCCGCCTATCACCCATGTAATCACTAACCACGCCCACCTCTGCTTAACTTCATTAATCGAAAGGGAGCCGGCCGTTGGCGACCCCTGAGCGAAACGTTCAGACTTGTAGCTCGATGTGCAGATCATTTGGAATCTACGTGGCAGAGTCTCGCGGGAGACTGCATTTCCTATTAGCGGAGAAAGTGGGATGGCCTGTGGAGGGATCGAACCCATGACCTTCTCGTTACCAGCACGACGCTATACCCCACAGGGCTAACGAGCCACGCAACACTGTCGCATCAGCAGTCCAAAACCGCAAAATCATCTCCTCTTCCTTAAAACCGGCCCCGCCAATCACGTGAGCATGTATCTCTTTTCCTTGACTTTCTCTCACCTTATACTTGGAACCCAGAGCAGCAACACCACGAAGACGAAAAACGGCCCTGAGAAGATTTCTCATCTCAGCCTGGAAAATTGACGTTCCGCTACCAGTAATCGAACCCTGGCCTCCTGTGTGAAAGCCAGGTATCCTAGCCACTAGACCATACCGGACATACCTCAAGTATCAGCTACGTGTGAATGGGTCCAGAAATATTTCTCCTCCACGAACTTTACGGCCGAATCTGGCGACAACGCTGAACTCTGTCCGCCACCACGATCCCGCTTACTCACTCCCAAAGCGCCCAAGACATACTACACAAACATCGCTTTCAGTCTCAAGTGTAAGTAGCAAAACTATAATTAGTAATAACTGGAAACAAACACTCTCACGTTGACGCAAAGGAGCCTGGGTGGTAATAAACTGTAAACACGGCTTTACCTCGCAAAAGCTATGCTGTGCGTTTCACTGTCGTGGAGAGAAAATGAGATGGCTGGGGTGAGGGTCGAACGTACGCCCTTGAGAAGACGTCACGCGCTGCCCACTGCGACAGGGAAGCACACAGGAATTCTTTTCCCACCATGCCGAACACGACAGGGTGGACTTCTCAGCGGAAGTCAGTCCTGCGTCTAGTTACAGTGCATCGCCCTGGAAGCGGCGTGGACCCGCGTTCGGATGCGCGGGCGGGCAGGGCGCCTGCAGCAGGGTCGCTTCGGCCTCTGGTGGCAGCAGGGGCGGCAACGCATCGCGACACAGGATGCGTGCAGCGGAATGCAGCGGTGGTGGTGTAACGGTCAGCATGGTTGCTTCCCAAGCAGTTGATCCGGGTTCGATTCCCGGCCACCGCAAGAGGGCTGTCGTTTTTGCGTAGCGCAATAGTGTGTGTTCAACACCATGCGATCCTCGAAATTGCCAAGTGTCGCTGCACAAGTAGTATCTGCTCGTCTCTCGCCTCGTTGCAGCTAAGTGGGCGGCCCCTTCATCGTGTGTCGACTTGGCCCGACTTTGCTCGACTGCCGCTCGCTGCCGCTCGGCGGTAGGGCCAATATGACAGAAGCAGTACGACAATCGGCTGCGAGAAACACGCTAATCAAGACTACCTTTCCTTTCCAATTCGAAAAGCTAAATTTTCATTTACAAATTTCGGAATTCTCACTGCTCCCCTACAGTGTTATCTACGATATTTGAGAAATTATCTGTGGATTCGTACGGTTCTGTTACTGCCAAAGTCGTTCCTGCACTTTACGTTCGCTCTTTTTGCAAAGAACCTCTTTAAATTTTGGATCCTATGTTCGTTAACGTAATTTAAATTGCTGTGGGAGGCATCATAGCACATCAACACTGTAACACAAAAGGGGGAGAGTGGGGGTGAAAGGGGAAAGGTCCAATAGCACGCAGAGATCCCGCCTATCACCCATGTAATCACTAACCACGCCCACCTCTGCTTAACTTCATTAATCGAAAGGGAGCCGGCCGTTGGCGACCCCTGAGCGAAACGTTCAGACTTGTAGCTCGATGTGCAGATCATTTGGAATCTACGTGGCAGAGTCTCGCGGGAGACTGCATTTCCTATTAGCGGAGAAAGTGGGATGGCCTGTGGAGGGATCGAACCCATGACCTTCTCGTTACCAGCACGACGCTATACCCCACAGGGCTAACGAGCCACGCAACACTGTCGCATCAGCAGTCCAAAACCGCAAAATCATCTCCTCTTCCTTAAAACCGGCCCCGCCAATCACGTGAGCATGTATCTCTTTTCCTTGACTTTCTCTCACCTTATACTTGGAACCCAGAGCAGCAACACCACGAAGACGAAAAACGGCCCTGAGAAGATTTCTCATCTCAGCCTGGAAAATTGACGTTCCGCTACCAGTAATCGAACCCTGGCCTCCTGTGTGAAAGCCAGGTATCCTAGCCACTAGACCATACCGGACATACCTCAAGTATCAGCTACGTGTGAATGGGTCCAGAAATATTTCTCCTCCACGAACTTTACGGCCGAATCTGGCGACAACGCTGAACTCTGTCCGCCACCACGATCCCGCTTACTCACTCCCAAAGCGCCCAAGACATACTACACAAACATCGCTTTCAGTCTCAAGTGTAAGTAGCAAAACTATAATTAGTAATAACTGGAAACAAACACTCTCACGTTGACGCAAAGGAGCCTGGGTGGTAATAAACTGTAAACACGGCTTTACCTCGCAAAAGCTATGCTGTGCGTTTCACTGTCGTGGAGAGAAAATGAGATGGCTGGGGTGAGGGTCGAACGTACGCCCTTGAGAAGACGTCACGCGCTGCCCACTGCGACAGGGAAGCACACAGGAATTCTTTTCCCACCATGCCGAACACGACAGGGTGGACTTCTCAGCGGAAGTCAGTCCTGCGTCTAGTTACAGTGCATCGCCCTGGAAGCGGCGTGGACCCGCGTTCGGATGCGCGGGCGGGCAGGGCGCCTGCAGCAGGGTCGCTTCGGCCTCTGGTGGCAGCAGGGGCGGCAACGCATCGCGACACAGGATGCGTGCAGCGGAATGCAGCGGTGGTGGTGTAACGGTCAGCATGGTTGCTTCCCAAGCAGTTGATCCGGGTTCGATTCCCGGCCACCGCAAGAGGGCTGTCGTTTTTGCGTAGCGCAATAGTGTGTGTTCAACACCATGCGATCCTCGAAATTGCCAAGTGTCGCTGCACAAGTAGTATCTGCTCGTCTCTCGCCTCGTTGCAGCTAAGTGGGCGGCCCCTTCATCGTGTGTCGACTTGGCCCGACTTTGCTCGACTGCCGCTCGCTGCCGCTCGGCGGTAGGGCCAATATGACAGAAGCAGTACGACAATCGGCTGCGAGAAACACGCTAATCAAGACTACCTTTCCTTTCCAATTCGAAAAGCTAAATTTTCATTTACAAATTTCGGAATTCTCACTGCTCCCCTACAGTGTTATCTACGATATTTGAGAAATTATCTGTGGATTCGTACGGTTCTGTTACTGCCAAAGTCGTTCCTGCACTTTACGTTCGCTCTTTTTGCAAAGAACCTCTTTAAATTTTGGATCCTATGTTCGTTAACGTAATTTAAATTGCTGTGGGAGGCATCATAGCACATCAACACTGTAACACAAAAGGGGGAGAGTGGGGGTGAAAGGGGAAAGGTCCAATAGCACGCAGAGATCCCGCCTATCACCCATGTAATCACTAACCACGCCCACCTCTGCTTAACTTCATTAATCGAAAGGGAGCCGGCCGTTGGCGACCCCTGAGCGAAACGTTCAGACTTGTAGCTCGATGTGCAGATCATTTGGAATCTACGTGGCAGAGTCTCGCGGGAGACTGCATTTCCTATTAGCGGAGAAAGTGGGATGGCCTGTGGAGGGATCGAACCCATGACCTTCTCGTTACCAGCACGACGCTATACCCCACAGGGCTAACGAGCCACGCAACACTGTCGCATCAGCAGTCCAAAACCGCAAAATCATCTCCTCTTCCTTAAAACCGGCCCCGCCAATCACGTGAGCATGTATCTCTTTTCCTTGACTTTCTCTCACCTTATACTTGGAACCCAGAGCAGCAACACCACGAAGACGAAAAACGGCCCTGAGAAGATTTCTCATCTCAGCCTGGAAAATTGACGTTCCGCTACCAGTAATCGAACCCTGGCCTCCTGTGTGAAAGCCAGGTATCCTAGCCACTAGACCATACCGGACATACCTCAAGTATCAGCTACGTGTGAATGGGTCCAGAAATATTTCTCCTCCACGAACTTTACGGCCGAATCTGGCGACAACGCTGAACTCTGTCCGCCACCACGATCCCGCTTACTCACTCCCAAAGCGCCCAAGACATACTACACAAACATCGCTTTCAGTCTCAAGTGTAAGTAGCAAAACTATAATTAGTAATAACTGGAAACAAACACTCTCACGTTGACGCAAAGGAGCCTGGGTGGTAATAAACTGTAAACACGGCTTTACCTCGCAAAAGCTATGCTGTGCGTTTCACTGTCGTGGAGAGAAAATGAGATGGCTGGGGTGAGGGTCGAACGTACGCCCTTGAGAAGACGTCACGCGCTGCCCACTGCGACAGGGAAGCACACAGGAATTCTTTTCCCACCATGCCGAACACGACAGGGTGGACTTCTCAGCGGAAGTCAGTCCTGCGTCTAGTTACAGTGCATCGCCCTGGAAGCGGCGTGGACCCGCGTTCGGATGCGCGGGCGGGCAGGGCGCCTGCAGCAGGGTCGCTTCGGCCTCTGGTGGCAGCAGGGGCGGCAACGCATCGCGACACAGGATGCGTGCAGCGGAATGCAGCGGTGGTGGTGTAACGGTCAGCATGGTTGCTTCCCAAGCAGTTGATCCGGGTTCGATTCCCGGCCACCGCAAGAGGGCTGTCGTTTTTGCGTAGCGCAATAGTGTGTGTTCAACACCATGCGATCCTCGAAATTGCCAAGTGTCGCTGCACAAGTAGTATCTGCTCGTCTCTCGCCTCGTTGCAGCTAAGTGGGCGGCCCCTTCATCGTGTGTCGACTTGGCCCGACTTTGCTCGACTGCCGCTCGCTGCCGCTCGGCGGTAGGGCCAATATGACAGAAGCAGTACGACAATCGGCTGCGAGAAACACGCTAATCAAGACTACCTTTCCTTTCCAATTCGAAAAGCTAAATTTTCATTTACAAATTTCGGAATTCTCACTGCTCCCCTACAGTGTTATCTACGATATTTGAGAAATTATCTGTGGATTCGTACGGTTCTGTTACTGCCAAAGTCGTTCCTGCACTTTACGTTCGCTCTTTTTGCAAAGAACCTCTTTAAATTTTGGATCCTATGTTCGTTAACGTAATTTAAATTGCTGTGGGAGGCATCATAGCACATCAACACTGTAACACAAAAGGGGGAGAGTGGGGGTGAAAGGGGAAAGGTCCAATAGCACGCAGAGATCCCGCCTATCACCCATGTAATCACTAACCACGCCCACCTCTGCTTAACTTCATTAATCGAAAGGGAGCCGGCCGTTGGCGACCCCTGAGCGAAACGTTCAGACTTGTAGCTCGATGTGCAGATCATTTGGAATCTACGTGGCAGAGTCTCGCGGGAGACTGCATTTCCTATTAGCGGAGAAAGTGGATGGCCTGTGGAGGGATCGAACCCATGACCTTCTCGTTACCAGCACGACGCTATACCCCACAGGGCTAACGAGCCACGCAACACTGTCGCATCAGCAGTCCAAAACCGCAAAATCATCTCCTCTTCCTTAAAACCGGCCCCGCCAATCACGTGAGCATGTATCTCTTTTCCTTGACTTTCTCTCACCTTATACTTGGAACCCAGAGCAGCAACACCACGAAGACGAAAAACGGCCCTGAGAAGATTTCTCATCTCAGCCTGGAAAATTGACGTTCCGCTACCAGTAATCGAACACGCGATCTAGTGT
>NW_026062109.1:0-28732 GCF_023897955.1 Schistocerca gregaria | reverse complement strand
CACTAGATCGCGTGTTAGTGCTTTTTGCAGCCACACTTTACTTTCGCTCCTTCCAGCAGAGCCCTTAGTGCTAGCAAATACGGCAGCATTGTCGCGCACGGTCGTCTGTCGCCGAGCAACTGAAGGACCACAGCTCACACTGTCAGATGTTCTAAGAGAGCTGGATGCAGTCGTGAGTGTTGTGCGCGACGAACAAACAGGACGGCCGTGAACTCCAAGAACGAACATCAATCGGCACGTTCGACATTCGACGCCGAGTAACAGAAGGCACTTAAAAGGTAACACTCCTTTTTGCTTCTCCTTCCGAGTAGGGCGTGGAAAGCTCGATCGAATATTTGTGCAGATATTTTCTATACGCATAAGAGAGAAAAAATAAAGTTTCATTCATGGCAACATTTCGGCGGGCTAATTTCGAAGATGCAGATTAATTTTGCGGTATTTGGTAAACTAGCCATCTTTGCTTAGAAGTAGATTAGGTAAGGATAAAACCAAATTGCTTTTTGTTTGTAAACACAACACGTCTGGTGTGTAACGAAGCGATGGGAAACAAGGAAGAGGCATTTCTGTGAATGTAGTGATGCAACAACGAATTCATTTGAGGGCTATCCGTTTCTGCAATTAGTAGGCGTGAGTAATTTATTGAAAGTGCCGCTACTACGCGTCTGTCAATGTAGAACTATGTGTGTTACAGAAGGCACTGTTCGGATATTTTGTCAGTGAGTAGGGAGAAATTGTGTTTTTAATTACACTTGTTACAGAGAGAGAAAAAGAAGAGTTTTATGTTATTCCCATTCCATTCGAAACGCGTCTGTTCTCACTCCAAGGGCGCCCATACGAGAGACAGTTTGTACAGGGCGTGGGGGCCGGCTGAATCTGGAGGTATGGTGTACTTTTAATATTTTGGAAGACGATTAGCGAGCTTGTAAAGTAGCCATAAACAGATTTGAAGTTCCGAACCTGTGTTAAAGACGTGTGTAATACAGACTTTTTGACTCTATTTCTTGCAAGAAAAACACCTGATAACACTGCGTTTTCTACTTTCCCTGAGAGCCCCGAGTACAGGCGCCCTTGTCCCACTCAGCTACCACCAAAGATATTTCCTGCGATCACCACGCCGATGTTTGTAATTGCACTTGGCCGTTTTTCGTCCTCCCAGTGTTGTAACTGTTCATTACCAAGCCTTAACTTTTTTTTTCCCGGCGTCTGCAAATTTGTCACATGAAACACAACGTCTGCGACGACAAGACATTCCTTACAGAAAGTAAACGCTCACTGTCGTGGCCTAATAAACAGCCTACAGCGGTTCTCGTCCCATCACCGAATTTAAGCAACGCTGGCCCTTGTCATCGTGGCCGCCTGCTAGCACAAGCTGCTGTTGCCTAGAATTTCTCTTCCCCGTTTTCGGTACAGTTGGCCACGTCATTTCACATCCCAGCAAGCTCGTCAAGTGCCGCAAGTCTGCAAGTCTTGAGACGCTACGCTAGACGCTTGCTTCCCGCCCCTCATGTACCTGGCCACAGGCGACACAGCGTTCGGCTGGGCGACGCCTCGTGAACGCCGGCTCGCGCCACCGCGGTCGCCGTGCGTTCAGGGAATGCCGCGCCGTCCAATTGCGTTTGGCGCGCATTCCCCTGATGGACAGAGAAAGCCAAAAGTCGCCGTACGACCATTAATGGGGGTGTCGTACCAGAGTTAGACCGCTTGTGCCATCTCGCGGCTGCCGCTGCTACTAGTGGTGCGCGTCCGCCGCGCTTATCGAACAGACAGTGTGCTCTGGCTCTGGGTTTGACGCCAGGTCGACGCAGACGTGTGGTACGCGCCTAGCGCGAGTGCTGCTGCGTGTGGCAGTGCCTTGCAGCACACGTTGGTGGCCGAAAGCTCAGACGCACTGGTTGCCGACTGCTATCACAGAATACTGCTTTTGCAATTGAAATAAACACCGGGACAGCGCGAACGCAAGTCCCGACTACCAAAAATTATGCGCCCGAGTTACTCACATTTGGAGTAATCGCGGGGGTCAGCTCGACCGAAGTGCAATGGAAGAGCCTCACCCCGGAGGAACCGCCTTCATGATCACGGTATCCCCTACGCCAGGTAAGTATGCTTTGGTCGCGCCACAGGCGAGAATTTGTAGTGCCTCGCGCCATCGAGATGTAACGAGAGCTCCCGACGTTTTCGCAGTCGGTGAACAGAATGGTGACCGTCCATGTACCTGTCTCCTTACAAAAGAGCTATTGGCTGTCGAGTTAGATGGCAGACAGTCGCAACAACGCTCCTCTGCCGAGAAAAACGATGCATTTTGTGCGAGCAGCGCCACACTGCTCGCGGCGCCGGCCGCTGCTGGGGTTAATTTACCGTTCCCTCCGGAAGATGGCGGGCCAAGTCCGGGCTGCCGCCTCCGGGCCCTCCTCTCCGTCTCAAACGAGCCCTCTTTCTCGGCTGTTGAAACCGCGAATGAGATCTGCGCAATGAGTGCTTTTTGCAGCCACACTTTACTTTCGCTCCTTCCAGCAGAGCCCTTAGTGCTAGCAAATACGGCAGCATTGTCGCGCACGGTCGTCTGTCGCCGAGCAACTGAAGGACCACAGCTCACACTGTCAGATGTTCTAAGAGAGCTGGATGCAGTCGTGAGTGTTGTGCGCGACGAACAAACAGGACGGCCGTGAACTCCAAGAACGAACATCAATCGGCACGTTCGACATTCGACGCCGAGTAACAGAAGGCACTTAAAAGGTAACACTCCTTTTTGCTTCTCCTTCCGAGTAGGGCGTGGAAAGCTCGATCGAATATTTGTGCAGATATTTTCTATACGCATAAGAGAGAAAAAATAAAGTTTCATTCATGGCAACATTTCGGCGGGCTAATTTCGAAGATGCAGATTAATTTTGCGGTATTTGGTAAACTAGCCATCTTTGCTTAGAAGTAGATTAGGTAAGGATAAAACCAAATTGCTTTTTGTTTGTAAACACAACACGTCTGGTGTGTAACGAAGCGATGGGAAACAAGGAAGAGGCATTTCTGTGAATGTAGTGATGCAACAACGAATTCATTTGAGGGCTATCCGTTTCTGCAATTAGTAGGCGTGAGTAATTTATTGAAAGTGCCGCTACTACGCGTCTGTCAATGTAGAACTATGTGTGTTACAGAAGGCACTGTTCGGATATTTTGTCAGTGAGTAGGGAGAAATTGTGTTTTTAATTACACTTGTTACAGAGAGAGAAAAAGAAGAGTTTTATGTTATTCCCATTCCATTCGAAACGCGTCTGTTCTCACTCCAAGGGCGCCCATACGAGAGACAGTTTGTACAGGGCGTGGGGGCCGGCTGAATCTGGAGGTATGGTGTACTTTTAATATTTTGGAAGACGATTAGCGAGCTTGTAAAGTAGCCATAAACAGATTTGAAGTTCCGAACCTGTGTTAAAGACGTGTGTAATACAGACTTTTTGACTCTATTTCTTGCAAGAAAAACACCTGATAACACTGCGTTTTCTACTTTCCCTGAGAGCCCCGAGTACAGGCGCCCTTGTCCCACTCAGCTACCACCAAAGATATTTCCTGCGATCACCACGCCGATGTTTGTAATTGCACTTGGCCGTTTTTCGTCCTCCCAGTGTTGTAACTGTTCATTACCAAGCCTTAACTTTTTTTTTCCCGGCGTCTGCAAATTTGTCACATGAAACACAACGTCTGCGACGACAAGACATTCCTTACAGAAAGTAAACGCTCACTGTCGTGGCCTAATAAACAGCCTACAGCGGTTCTCGTCCCATCACCGAATTTAAGCAACGCTGGCCCTTGTCATCGTGGCCGCCTGCTAGCACAAGCTGCTGTTGCCTAGAATTTCTCTTCCCCGTTTTCGGTACAGTTGGCCACGTCATTTCACATCCCAGCAAGCTCGTCAAGTGCCGCAAGTCTGCAAGTCTTGAGACGCTACGCTAGACGCTTGCTTCCCGCCCCTCATGTACCTGGCCACAGGCGACACAGCGTTCGGCTGGGCGACGCCTCGTGAACGCCGGCTCGCGCCACCGCGGTCGCCGTGCGTTCAGGGAATGCCGCGCCGTCCAATTGCGTTTGGCGCGCATTCCCCTGATGGACAGAGAAAGCCAAAAGTCGCCGTACGACCATTAATGGGGGTGTCGTACCAGAGTTAGACCGCTTGTGCCATCTCGCGGCTGCCGCTGCTACTAGTGGTGCGCGTCCGCCGCGCTTATCGAACAGACAGTGTGCTCTGGCTCTGGGTTTGACGCCAGGTCGACGCAGACGTGTGGTACGCGCCTAGCGCGAGTGCTGCTGCGTGTGGCAGTGCCTTGCAGCACACGTTGGTGGCCGAAAGCTCAGACGCACTGGTTGCCGACTGCTATCACAGAATACTGCTTTTGCAATTGAAATAAACACCGGGACAGCGCGAACGCAAGTCCCGACTACCAAAAATTATGCGCCCGAGTTACTCACATTTGGAGTAATCGCGGGGGTCAGCTCGACCGAAGTGCAATGGAAGAGCCTCACCCCGGAGGAACCGCCTTCATGATCACGGTATCCCCTACGCCAGGTAAGTATGCTTTGGTCGCGCCACAGGCGAGAATTTGTAGTGCCTCGCGCCATCGAGATGTAACGAGAGCTCCCGACGTTTTCGCAGTCGGTGAACAGAATGGTGACCGTCCATGTACCTGTCTCCTTACAAAAGAGCTATTGGCTGTCGAGTTAGATGGCAGACAGTCGCAACAACGCTCCTCTGCCGAGAAAAACGATGCATTTTGTGCGAGCAGCGCCACACTGCTCGCGGCGCCGGCCGCTGCTGGGGTTAATTTACCGTTCCCTCCGGAAGATGGCGGGCCAAGTCCGGGCTGCCGCCTCCGGGCCCTCCTCTCCGTCTCAAACGAGCCCTCTTTCTCGGCTGTTGAAACCGCGAATGAGATCTGCGCAATGAGTGCTTTTTGCAGCCACACTTTACTTTCGCTCCTTCCAGCAGAGCCCTTAGTGCTAGCAAATACGGCAGCATTGTCGCGCACGGTCGTCTGTCGCCGAGCAACTGAAGGACCACAGCTCACACTGTCAGATGTTCTAAGAGAGCTGGATGCAGTCGTGAGTGTTGTGCGCGACGAACAAACAGGACGGCCGTGAACTCCAAGAACGAACATCAATCGGCACGTTCGACATTCGACGCCGAGTAACAGAAGGCACTTAAAAGGTAACACTCCTTTTTGCTTCTCCTTCCGAGTAGGGCGTGGAAAGCTCGATCGAATATTTGTGCAGATATTTTCTATACGCATAAGAGAGAAAAAATAAAGTTTCATTCATGGCAACATTTCGGCGGGCTAATTTCGAAGATGCAGATTAATTTTGCGGTATTTGGTAAACTAGCCATCTTTGCTTAGAAGTAGATTAGGTAAGGATAAAACCAAATTGCTTTTTGTTTGTAAACACAACACGTCTGGTGTGTAACGAAGCGATGGGAAACAAGGAAGAGGCATTTCTGTGAATGTAGTGATGCAACAACGAATTCATTTGAGGGCTATCCGTTTCTGCAATTAGTAGGCGTGAGTAATTTATTGAAAGTGCCGCTACTACGCGTCTGTCAATGTAGAACTATGTGTGTTACAGAAGGCACTGTTCGGATATTTTGTCAGTGAGTAGGGAGAAATTGTGTTTTTAATTACACTTGTTACAGAGAGAGAAAAAGAAGAGTTTTATGTTATTCCCATTCCATTCGAAACGCGTCTGTTCTCACTCCAAGGGCGCCCATACGAGAGACAGTTTGTACAGGGCGTGGGGGCCGGCTGAATCTGGAGGTATGGTGTACTTTTAATATTTTGGAAGACGATTAGCGAGCTTGTAAAGTAGCCATAAACAGATTTGAAGTTCCGAACCTGTGTTAAAGACGTGTGTAATACAGACTTTTTGACTCTATTTCTTGCAAGAAAAACACCTGATAACACTGCGTTTTCTACTTTCCCTGAGAGCCCCGAGTACAGGCGCCCTTGTCCCACTCAGCTACCACCAAAGATATTTCCTGCGATCACCACGCCGATGTTTGTAATTGCACTTGGCCGTTTTTCGTCCTCCCAGTGTTGTAACTGTTCATTACCAAGCCTTAACTTTTTTTTTCCCGGCGTCTGCAAATTTGTCACATGAAACACAACGTCTGCGACGACAAGACATTCCTTACAGAAAGTAAACGCTCACTGTCGTGGCCTAATAAACAGCCTACAGCGGTTCTCGTCCCATCACCGAATTTAAGCAACGCTGGCCCTTGTCATCGTGGCCGCCTGCTAGCACAAGCTGCTGTTGCCTAGAATTTCTCTTCCCCGTTTTCGGTACAGTTGGCCACGTCATTTCACATCCCAGCAAGCTCGTCAAGTGCCGCAAGTCTGCAAGTCTTGAGACGCTACGCTAGACGCTTGCTTCCCGCCCCTCATGTACCTGGCCACAGGCGACACAGCGTTCGGCTGGGCGACGCCTCGTGAACGCCGGCTCGCGCCACCGCGGTCGCCGTGCGTTCAGGGAATGCCGCGCCGTCCAATTGCGTTTGGCGCGCATTCCCCTGATGGACAGAGAAAGCCAAAAGTCGCCGTACGACCATTAATGGGGGTGTCGTACCAGAGTTAGACCGCTTGTGCCATCTCGCGGCTGCCGCTGCTACTAGTGGTGCGCGTCCGCCGCGCTTATCGAACAGACAGTGTGCTCTGGCTCTGGGTTTGACGCCAGGTCGACGCAGACGTGTGGTACGCGCCTAGCGCGAGTGCTGCTGCGTGTGGCAGTGCCTTGCAGCACACGTTGGTGGCCGAAAGCTCAGACGCACTGGTTGCCGACTGCTATCACAGAATACTGCTTTTGCAATTGAAATAAACACCGGGACAGCGCGAACGCAAGTCCCGACTACCAAAAATTATGCGCCCGAGTTACTCACATTTGGAGTAATCGCGGGGGTCAGCTCGACCGAAGTGCAATGGAAGAGCCTCACCCCGGAGGAACCGCCTTCATGATCACGGTATCCCCTACGCCAGGTAAGTATGCTTTGGTCGCGCCACAGGCGAGAATTTGTAGTGCCTCGCGCCATCGAGATGTAACGAGAGCTCCCGACGTTTTCGCAGTCGGTGAACAGAATGGTGACCGTCCATGTACCTGTCTCCTTACAAAAGAGCTATTGGCTGTCGAGTTAGATGGCAGACAGTCGCAACAACGCTCCTCTGCCGAGAAAAACGATGCATTTTGTGCGAGCAGCGCCACACTGCTCGCGGCGCCGGCCGCTGCTGGGGTTAATTTACCGTTCCCTCCGGAAGATGGCGGGCCAAGTCCGGGCTGCCGCCTCCGGGCCCTCCTCTCCGTCTCAAACGAGCCCTCTTTCTCGGCTGTTGAAACCGCGAATGAGATCTGCGCAATGAGTGCTTTTTGCAGCCACACTTTACTTTCGCTCCTTCCAGCAGAGCCCTTAGTGCTAGCAAATACGGCAGCATTGTCGCGCACGGTCGTCTGTCGCCGAGCAACTGAAGGACCACAGCTCACACTGTCAGATGTTCTAAGAGAGCTGGATGCAGTCGTGAGTGTTGTGCGCGACGAACAAACAGGACGGCCGTGAACTCCAAGAACGAACATCAATCGGCACGTTCGACATTCGACGCCGAGTAACAGAAGGCACTTAAAAGGTAACACTCCTTTTTGCTTCTCCTTCCGAGTAGGGCGTGGAAAGCTCGATCGAATATTTGTGCAGATATTTTCTATACGCATAAGAGAGAAAAAATAAAGTTTCATTCATGGCAACATTTCGGCGGGCTAATTTCGAAGATGCAGATTAATTTTGCGGTATTTGGTAAACTAGCCATCTTTGCTTAGAAGTAGATTAGGTAAGGATAAAACCAAATTGCTTTTTGTTTGTAAACACAACACGTCTGGTGTGTAACGAAGCGATGGGAAACAAGGAAGAGGCATTTCTGTGAATGTAGTGATGCAACAACGAATTCATTTGAGGGCTATCCGTTTCTGCAATTAGTAGGCGTGAGTAATTTATTGAAAGTGCCGCTACTACGCGTCTGTCAATGTAGAACTATGTGTGTTACAGAAGGCACTGTTCGGATATTTTGTCAGTGAGTAGGGAGAAATTGTGTTTTTTAATTACACTTGTTACAGAGAGAGAAAAAGAAGAGTTTTATGTTATTCCCATTCCATTCGAAACGCGTCTGTTCTCACTCCAAGGGCGCCCATACGAGAGACAGTTTGTACAGGGCGTGGGGGCCGGCTGAATCTGGAGGTATGGTGTACTTTTAATATTTTGGAAGACGATTAGCGAGCTTGTAAAGTAGCCATAAACAGATTTGAAGTTCCGAACCTGTGTTAAAGACGTGTGTAATACAGACTTTTTGACTCTATTTCTTGCAAGAAAAACACCTGATAACACTGCGTTTTCTACTTTCCCTGAGAGCCCCGAGTACAGGCGCCCTTGTCCCACTCAGCTACCACCAAAGATATTTCCTGCGATCACCACGCCGATGTTTGTAATTGCACTTGGCCGTTTTTCGTCCTCCCAGTGTTGTAACTGTTCATTACCAAGCCTTAACTTTTTTTTTTTCCCGGCGTCTGCAAATTTGTCACATGAAACACAACGTCTGCGACGACAAGACATTCCTTACAGAAAGTAAACGCTCACTGTCGTGGCCTAATAAACAGCCTACAGCGGTTCTCGTCCCATCACCGAATTTAAGCAACGCTGGCCCTTGTCATCGTGGCCGCCTGCTAGCACAAGCTGCTGTTGCCTAGAATTTCTCTTCCCCGTTTTCGGTACAGTTGGCCACGTCATTTCACATCCCAGCAAGCTCGTCAAGTGCCGCAAGTCTGCAAGTCTTGAGACGCTACGCTAGACGCTTGCTTCCCGCCCCTCATGTACCTGGCCACAGGCGACACAGCGTTCGGCTGGGCGACGCCTCGTGAACGCCGGCTCGCGCCACCGCGGTCGCCGTGCGTTCAGGGAATGCCGCGCCGTCCAATTGCGTTTGGCGCGCATTCCCCTGATGGACAGAGAAAGCCAAAAGTCGCCGTACGACCATTAATGGGGGTGTCGTACCAGAGTTAGACCGCTTGTGCCATCTCGCGGCTGCCGCTGCTACTAGTGGTGCGCGTCCGCCGCGCTTATCGAACAGACAGTGTGCTCTGGCTCTGGGTTTGACGCCAGGTCGACGCAGACGTGTGGTACGCGCCTAGCGCGAGTGCTGCTGCGTGTGGCAGTGCCTTGCAGCACACGTTGGTGGCCGAAAGCTCAGACGCACTGGTTGCCGACTGCTATCACAGAATACTGCTTTTGCAATTGAAATAAACACCGGGACAGCGCGAACGCAAGTCCCGACTACCAAAAATTATGCGCCCGAGTTACTCACATTTGGAGTAATCGCGGGGGTCAGCTCGACCGAAGTGCAATGGAAGAGCCTCACCCCGGAGGAACCGCCTTCATGATCACGGTATCCCCTACGCCAGGTAAGTATGCTTTGGTCGCGCCACAGGCGAGAATTTGTAGTGCCTCGCGCCATCGAGATGTAACGAGAGCTCCCGACGTTTTCGCAGTCGGTGAACAGAATGGTGACCGTCCATGTACCTGTCTCCTTACAAAAGAGCTATTGGCTGTCGAGTTAGATGGCAGACAGTCGCAACAACGCTCCTCTGCCGAGAAAAACGATGCATTTTGTGCGAGCAGCGCCACACTGCTCGCGGCGCCGGCCGCTGCTGGGGTTAATTTACCGTTCCCTCCGGAAGATGGCGGGCCAAGTCCGGGCTGCCGCCTCCGGGCCCTCCTCTCCGTCTCAAACGAGCCCTCTTTCTCGGCTGTTGAAACCGCGAATGAGATCTGCGCAATGAGTGCTTTTTGCAGCCACACTTTACTTTCGCTCCTTCCAGCAGAGCCCTTAGTGCTAGCAAATACGGCAGCATTGTCGCGCACGGTCGTCTGTCGCCGAGCAACTGAAGGACCACAGCTCACACTGTCAGATGTTCTAAGAGAGCTGGATGCAGTCGTGAGTGTTCCCATTCTTCGGCGGACCTCGGAAGAGTTCCGCCCTTCGATACCTTGCAGAGTACTGCTACGTATCGAAGTGCTAGGGCTTCGCAGAAGTCGCAGTCGCAGTCGCAGTCGCAGTCGCAGTTCCGGAACCGCCAGCAGCAGCAGCAGCAGCAGCAGCAGTTTCCAGTGCCGCCAGTTTTGCAGTAGCAGTCGTCGCCGGACCCAGCCGCAGCTTCCGGACCCAGCCGCCGCCGCCGCCGCCGCCGCCGCAGCTTCCGGCCCCCGCCGCCGCCGCCGCCGCCGCCGCCGCCGCAGCTTCCGGCCCCCGCCGCCGCCGCCGCCGCCGCCGCCACCAGGACCCAGTGCTTCGTCTTCCTCTCCTGCTTTCGTTGTCGTCGCTATTCTCGTCTTCGTCTTTGCCTTCATCCTTTCGCTCCTCGACGTCTCTCATCTGTCATCTGTAATCTGTTCCTGACTTTGTCCCTTGTCTGTCCCCATTCTTCTTTTCTGTGTTTCCAGTTTTCCTTACTGCCATCATGACCACCCCCACCACCACCGCCACTACCACCGCCATCGTCTATACGACGCCCTCCCTCGCTGCCACTACTCTTACTTGGTGTGCTCAGTCGCCCCCGTCCTACTATATCCCACCCCTCCTCACCCTTCCCACCCCAGCTCCCTTTGTCGCCCCATCCCCTGCTCCTTCTCCCCAAGCCTCCACACACGACCCCTTTCCCCCACTCCCCCACACCACTCATGCGGCCCCTGCCAGGGTTGTGTCTCGTCGGGCTACGACCCATGCCGCACCATCGCCGGCGCCAGCACCACCACCTGCAGCAGCGCCACAACCAGCAGCAGCACCAACAGCAGCACCAACAGCAGCACCAGCACCAGCACCGACACCGGGACCTGCCGCTTCCCGTCATCTCCCCGTCACTCCTGTGCCCCACGCCTCCTCCCATCCTGTCCCCGCTGTTAAGCGTCCCAGTGGCACCCCCGCCTCCTCTGCACCCAAGAAGTCCCAGCATCTTCCCCCTCCCCCACCCCTAGATGCCATGGATGTCTCCCCTCCAGCCCCCTCTACTTCCTCTTCTAACTCCCCCTCCTACAAGTATCTCCTCTCCCGTCCTGATCCCTCTCTCCTGGAGGCCCGCAACCTGACCTTGCTCCTCCGCCAATACTTCCCTGCAGCCCCCATCTCCCTTCTTACCCCCCGTAGGGACTCTGTCTTGATCACCTCCCCAAGCCCTACCCTACACTCCGACATCCTCTCCCGAATTCCTCTCACCCGATTTGGACCTAATGCCTCCCTTGCCCCTGCTCCTTCCCCTTCCTCCCCCCGTCAACCCCAACCCCCACGTCGCCCGCCGACCCTCACCGCCGTGATCACTCGGCTTAGCCCGACGATCACGGAGGAAGAGGTGCTGGCGGAGTTGAAGGCCCACCCGTACCTGGAGGTGCGAGCTGTTCGCCGCATTTTCAACTCTGCGGGCCCCACTCGCCTTATGCGAGTTTTCTCCGAACACGCTCCCTCCATCGACCATCTCCTTAAGGAGGGTGCCCTCCTCTTCCACCGCCGGTATAAGGTTGACCCCTCCCGCTCCCCACCACAATCCATTCGCTGCCAGAGGTGTCTGCGTTATAACGCACACCCAACATCAGAGTGCCGCGAGGCCCCGGTCTGCCCGCATTGTAAGCAAGCGCACTTCCTCCGGCAGTGCCCCAACCTTCAGTCTCCTCCCTCCTGCAATACCTGCAACCTCCAACACCCTACCTACTCCCAGAAATGCAAGGCTCGACCTCCTCCATCCGCTCCTGAACTCACTGTTCCTCTCCGCCCTTTGGATGACCCCACCCCTCCTGGCAATTCCCTCCGTCCTCCCCCCACCGCAGAGGACATCATCAGGTTCGTCACAATAGTGCTCCAGAACGTCCATCCCTTTCAGCGTCCCCACACCCTCCACCAGATTTCCCTCGCTGCCCGTTTCGTGTTCCACCTCAACACCTACGCCACCTATTCCCACAACCAGGCCCATTTCACCTTCTCCCGTCTCGACACCCTCGTTTAAATTCCCATTATGGCACGACAGCACCGTATCCTGTTCAATAACATCCGCTCCCTTCCCACCAACAAGCACCTCCTTATGCATACCCTTACGACCCACCGTGTGGATGCCTTCCTTCTGAACGAAACCTTTCTTCAGCCCCACCACACCGTCCACACCTCGCCCTACCTCCTTCACCGGTCTGACAATCCACTCCAGATAGCGCGTGGCGGAGTTGCCATTGGCCACCACCGCCAGATCCCTGTCCGGCTCCAACCCCTCCTTCCTGACCCCACAGAACACTTGATCCTTAGTCTCTTCTTCCCCGGCCTTACCCTTACCTGTGCCACCATCTATGTCCGCCCCGCTGCACCTATTCCTTTCGACTTCCTTTCCCACATCGACCGTACCTTCTCCTCCTACGTGATCGCCGCCGACCTTAACATCCATAGTCGTTCTGCCGCCCAGTTACGGCGGTGGCATCGGTTCCTTGCCACCCTCCAAGGCGACGTCCTTCCAATTCCCCAACACACCCGCCCTGAATCCAATACCACTCCCGATGTCGTCCTAGCCTCCCCCACCCTGCTTGGCCGCATAGCGGTGGACGTCCTTGATCCCATTGGCAGTGACCATCTCCCTGTCCTCCTCACTGTATCAGACGGTCGTCGCCCCCGTCCCGACCCGCGCCATGACCCTCCCCCGAAATTTGTCCATGACTACTCCCGTGCCAACTGGAATGCCTACCGGGACTCCCTTGCTCTCCAGGTCGATAGCCACCCCCTCACCTACCACCAACCTGATGACGTTACCCGTGCTGCCTCCTTTCTCCAGCAGACCTTGTCTGAGGCCGTGGAGGCCCACGTCCCTACCATTGCCATCCATCCGCACCGCCCCACCTTACCCCCACAGGCCGTCCTTCTCCTGCGTGAATCCCGCCGGCTCTACCGTGCCTTCCTTCACACACGTGACCAGGACACACTACGACGCCACCGGCAACTACAGCGACACATCAGGAACTTACTCACGGCAAAGAAACGCCGGGACTGGCGACAGACATGCACCCGTCTTAATGCCACCTTACCTATCAACTCGTCCAAGTACTGGTCGGCCTTCCGCCGCCTTACCGGATCTAAACCCTCTCCCTACTACCCTCTCCTTCATGATGACCACCCCTTCCCTGATGCCCTTAGTAAGGCCAACCATTTCGCCTCCTACCTCTCCGATATCCTTACCATCCCTGACGATCCCCAGTTCGATTATTCCCTCTTTCCTGATGTCCGTGATCGAACTGATACCTCTGTCCCCCCGCTTGCTCCTGGCTTCCAGTACTTGGACAACATCACACACACAGAACTAAATACCCCAATCACCACTCAAGATATCATTGCTACACTTCGCCCTAAACGCAACACTGCTCCCGGTCACGATCGTGTTACTTACCGTCACCTCCGTGAAGCTCCTGCCTCCTTCCTCTCCACATTGGCCAGGCTCTACAATGTGGTCCTGTCCACCGGCTACTACCCCGACCTGTGGAAAACCTCCCGGATCCTGATGTTCCTCAAGCCCGACAAACCGCCTTCCGCTGTCTCCTCCTACCGTCCCATCAGCCTTACCTCGGTCTTCAGCAAGGTCCTGGAATCCATTCTTACCCGCCGCCTACACAAGCACCTTCACCAACACCGCCTCCTCCCCCCTACCCAATGTGGCTTTCGGCCGTCCTTCTCAGCCGATGACCTCCTCCTTCACCTCACTCACCTCCTCTCCGAACAACTCAATTCCCGTCGTTCCGCCATCTTCCTTTCCCTCGACCTCGAACGCGCCTATGACCGTGTGTGGCATTCCGGTCTCCTTTTCAAGCTCCAAACCTTTGCTCTTCCTCTCAACTATGTCCGTCTGGTCGCTTCCTTCCTTTCCCACCGTCCTTCCTATGTCACCATCCACAACACTGATTCCTACACCTTCTACCCCTCCGCCGGTGTGCCCCAAGGTTCCGTCCTTTCCCCTCTTCTCTACCTCCTTTACACGGCAGACATGCCTCCACCTGCACCTCCCCTACACCTTCTCCAGTACGCCGATGACACTGCCTTCCTTGCCCTCGCTCCCACCCTGCAACGCTCCCAGCACCTTCTCCAATCCTATCTTGACCGGTTCACCACTTGGTGTAACCAGTGGTTGCTCAAGGTCAATCCTTCCAAGACCCAGGCGATCATTGTAGGCAAAACCACTCGTTCCTTCCGTCTCCTTGATTTCTATCTTACTATTTATGGCCGTCCCATCACCCTCACACCTACTCTCAAGTACCTTGGTGTCACCCTCGACCGTCGCCTCTCCTGGAACCCACATCTCCGGACGATCCAAGCCAAGGCACGCTCCCGCCTCCGCCTCCTTAAGCTCCTTTCTGGCCGTACATGGGGTCTGGACCCTTCCACCATCCTCTACACCTACAAGTCCCTCATCCGTCCTATCCTTTGCTATGCTCATCCCGCCTGGATCTCTGCCCCTCCTACCTTCTACAAGTCCATTCAGATCCTAGAACGCCATGCGCTCCGCCTCGCCTATCGCATCCGTCTCCCTTCCCCCACGCGGATCCTCTATGACCTGATTCCCTTCCCGCACCTCCTCCTTTTCCTCGAACGGTTACGGATCCTCTACACCTCCCGCAAGCTTGATCCTCCACACCCTCTTGTCTCTCCCATCCTCTCCCACCCCAACCCGCTGCCGCGCCTGCATTCCTATATCCCACCTGCTCTCCATCTTTACACCCTCTACACCCTCTCCCTCGGTGGCTTCCGTCAACTCCCCCTCCCTGATGATGCCCTCCTCCCCTCCATCTACCCCTCCTACCAACTTTGAGCCTTACCTTCCCTCTCCTCTCCTTTTCCTGTGGGCACCCTCTCTCCCTTCTCTCCCTCCCTCCCCCCCCCTTTCTCCTTGGGCTTCCACTCCCCCTACCCTCCCCCTTCTCCTCCATCCCTCTCCTCCACTGGCATCTTCCCCTCCCCCTCTCTCTCCTCTTCCCCACACCTTTTCCCCTTGGCAGGCCACGACTCTGCTGTCTTCCATCAGTTACTTTCATCGTCCTACGCCGAAGACCATCGCATGTGTTTGTGCCTCGACTCTCCTGCAGTGTGTTTGTGTTTCGTCGTTTGTGCTCCGCTGGTTCACGTGTGGCCATCTGCCATCTGCGTTTGTGCACCGTGTTTCTCCGCTTTTATCCATTGTGCTACGCACGTGACCGACTCCGTTTTAACTCTGTTTTGTCTACTGTTTGTACCCCGCCGTCTTGATTGTTTTTATATCTCACTCATCTCTGTTCTGTGTATACTCTGAGGCCGAAGAGCGGCATACTTGGTCCGCTGCCGGCCTACCTGTTTGTCACAGGTATTAAAATCACAATAAAGGAAAAAAAAAAAAAAAAAAAAAAAAAAAAATCGTGAGTGTTGTGCGCGACGAACAAACAGGACGGCCGTGAACTCCAAGAACGAACATCAATCGGCACGTTCGACATTCGACGCCGAGTAACAGAAGGCACTTAAAAGGTAACACTCCTTTTTGCTTCTCCTTCCGAGTAGGGCGTGGAAAGCTCGATCGAATATTTGTGCAGATATTTTCTATACGCATAAGAGAGAAAAAATAAAGTTTCATTCATGGCAACATTTCGGCGGGCTAATTTCGAAGATGCAGATTAATTTTGCGGTATTTGGTAAACTAGCCATCTTTGCTTAGAAGTAGATTAGGTAAGGATAAAACCAAATTGCTTTTTGTTTGTAAACACAACACGTCTGGTGTGTAACGAAGCGATGGGAAACAAGGAAGAGGCATTTCTGTGAATGTAGTGATGCAACAACGAATTCATTTGAGGGCTATCCGTTTCTGCAATTAGTAGGCGTGAGTAATTTATTGAAAGTGCCGCTACTACGCGTCTGTCAATGTAGAACTATGTGTGTTACAGAAGGCACTGTTCGGATATTTTGTCAGTGAGTAGGGAGAAATTGTGTTTTTAATTACACTTGTTACAGAGAGAGAAAAAGAAGAGTTTTATGTTATTCCCATTCCATTCGAAACGCGTCTGTTCTCACTCCAAGGGCGCCCATACGAGAGACAGTTTGTACAGGGCGTGGGGGCCGGCTGAATCTGGAGGTATGGTGTACTTTTAATATTTTGGAAGACGATTAGCGAGCTTGTAAAGTAGCCATAAACAGATTTGAAGTTCCGAACCTGTGTTAAAGACGTGTGTAATACAGACTTTTTGACTCTATTTCTTGCAAGAAAAACACCTGATAACACTGCGTTTTCTACTTTCCCTGAGAGCCCCGAGTACAGGCGCCCTTGTCCCACTCAGCTACCACCAAAGATATTTCCTGCGATCACCACGCCGATGTTTGTAATTGCACTTGGCCGTTTTTCGTCCTCCCAGTGTTGTAACTGTTCATTACCAAGCCTTAACTTTTTTTTTCCCGGCGTCTGCAAATTTGTCACATGAAACACAACGTCTGCGACGACAAGACATTCCTTACAGAAAGTAAACGCTCACTGTCGTGGCCTAATAAACAGCCTACAGCGGTTCTCGTCCCATCACCGAATTTAAGCAACGCTGGCCCTTGTCATCGTGGCCGCCTGCTAGCACAAGCTGCTGTTGCCTAGAATTTCTCTTCCCCGTTTTCGGTACAGTTGGCCACGTCATTTCACATCCCAGCAAGCTCGTCAAGTGCCGCAAGTCTGCAAGTCTTGAGACGCTACGCTAGACGCTTGCTTCCCGCCCCTCATGTACCTGGCCACAGGCGACACAGCGTTCGGCTGGGCGACGCCTCGTGAACGCCGGCTCGCGCCACCGCGGTCGCCGTGCGTTCAGGGAATGCCGCGCCGTCCAATTGCGTTTGGCGCGCATTCCCCTGATGGACAGAGAAAGCCAAAAGTCGCCGTACGACCATTAATGGGGGTGTCGTACCAGAGTTAGACCGCTTGTGCCATCTCGCGGCTGCCGCTGCTACTAGTGGTGCGCGTCCGCCGCGCTTATCGAACAGACAGTGTGCTCTGGCTCTGGGTTTGACGCCAGGTCGACGCAGACGTGTGGTACGCGCCTAGCGCGAGTGCTGCTGCGTGTGGCAGTGCCTTGCAGCACACGTTGGTGGCCGAAAGCTCAGACGCACTGGTTGCCGACTGCTATCACAGAATACTGCTTTTGCAATTGAAATAAACACCGGGACAGCGCGAACGCAAGTCCCGACTACCAAAAATTATGCGCCCGAGTTACTCACATTTGGAGTAATCGCGGGGGTCAGCTCGACCGAAGTGCAATGGAAGAGCCTCACCCCGGAGGAACCGCCTTCATGATCACGGTATCCCCTACGCCAGGTAAGTATGCTTTGGTCGCGCCACAGGCGAGAATTTGTAGTGCCTCGCGCCATCGAGATGTAACGAGAGCTCCCGACGTTTTCGCAGTCGGTGAACAGAATGGTGACCGTCCATGTACCTGTCTCCTTACAAAAGAGCTATTGGCTGTCGAGTTAGATGGCAGACAGTCGCAACAACGCTCCTCTGCCGAGAAAAACGATGCATTTTGTGCGAGCAGCGCCACACTGCTCGCGGCGCCGGCCGCTGCTGGGGTTAATTTACCGTTCCCTCCGGAAGATGGCGGGCCAAGTCCGGGCTGCCGCCTCCGGGCCCTCCTCTCCGTCTCAAACGAGCCCTCTTTCTCGGCTGTTGAAACCGCGAATGAGATCTGCGCAATGAGTGCTTTTTGCAGCCACACTTTACTTTCGCTCCTTCCAGCAGAGCCCTTAGTGCTAGCAAATACGGCAGCATTGTCGCGCACGGTCGTCTGTCGCCGAGCAACTGAAGGACCACAGCTCACACTGTCAGATGTTCTAAGAGAGCTGGATGCAGTCGTGAGTGTTGTGCGCGACGAACAAACAGGACGGCCGTGAACTCCAAGAACGAACATCAATCGGCACGTTCGACATTCGACGCCGAGTAACAGAAGGCACTTAAAAGGTAACACTCCTTTTTGCTTCTCCTTCCGAGTAGGGCGTGGAAAGCTCGATCGAATATTTGTGCAGATATTTTCTATACGCATAAGAGAGAAAAAATAAAGTTTCATTCATGGCAACATTTCGGCGGGCTAATTTCGAAGATGCAGATTAATTTTGCGGTATTTGGTAAACTAGCCATCTTTGCTTAGAAGTAGATTAGGTAAGGATAAAACCAAATTGCTTTTTGTTTGTAAACACAACACGTCTGGTGTGTAACGAAGCGATGGGAAACAAGGAAGAGGCATTTCTGTGAATGTAGTGATGCAACAACGAATTCATTTGAGGGCTATCCGTTTCTGCAATTAGTAGGCGTGAGTAATTTATTGAAAGTGCCGCTACTACGCGTCTGTCAATGTAGAACTATGTGTGTTACAGAAGGCACTGTTCGGATATTTTGTCAGTGAGTAGGGAGAAATTGTGTTTTTAATTACACTTGTTACAGAGAGAGAAAAAGAAGAGTTTTATGTTATTCCCATTCCATTCGAAACGCGTCTGTTCTCACTCCAAGGGCGCCCATACGAGAGACAGTTTGTACAGGGCGTGGGGGCCGGCTGAATCTGGAGGTATGGTGTACTTTTAATATTTTGGAAGACGATTAGCGAGCTTGTAAAGTAGCCATAAACAGATTTGAAGTTCCGAACCTGTGTTAAAGACGTGTGTAATACAGACTTTTTGACTCTATTTCTTGCAAGAAAAACACCTGATAACACTGCGTTTTCTACTTTCCCTGAGAGCCCCGAGTACAGGCGCCCTTGTCCCACTCAGCTACCACCAAAGATATTTCCTGCGATCACCACGCCGATGTTTGTAATTGCACTTGGCCGTTTTTCGTCCTCCCAGTGTTGTAACTGTTCATTACCAAGCCTTAACTTTTTTTTTCCCGGCGTCTGCAAATTTGTCACATGAAACACAACGTCTGCGACGACAAGACATTCCTTACAGAAAGTAAACGCTCACTGTCGTGGCCTAATAAACAGCCTACAGCGGTTCTCGTCCCATCACCGAATTTAAGCAACGCTGGCCCTTGTCATCGTGGCCGCCTGCTAGCACAAGCTGCTGTTGCCTAGAATTTCTCTTCCCCGTTTTCGGTACAGTTGGCCACGTCATTTCACATCCCAGCAAGCTCGTCAAGTGCCGCAAGTCTGCAAGTCTTGAGACGCTACGCTAGACGCTTGCTTCCCGCCCCTCATGTACCTGGCCACAGGCGACACAGCGTTCGGCTGGGCGACGCCTCGTGAACGCCGGCTCGCGCCACCGCGGTCGCCGTGCGTTCAGGGAATGCCGCGCCGTCCAATTGCGTTTGGCGCGCATTCCCCTGATGGACAGAGAAAGCCAAAAGTCGCCGTACGACCATTAATGGGGGTGTCGTACCAGAGTTAGACCGCTTGTGCCATCTCGCGGCTGCCGCTGCTACTAGTGGTGCGCGTCCGCCGCGCTTATCGAACAGACAGTGTGCTCTGGCTCTGGGTTTGACGCCAGGTCGACGCAGACGTGTGGTACGCGCCTAGCGCGAGTGCTGCTGCGTGTGGCAGTGCCTTGCAGCACACGTTGGTGGCCGAAAGCTCAGACGCACTGGTTGCCGACTGCTATCACAGAATACTGCTTTTGCAATTGAAATAAACACCGGGACAGCGCGAACGCAAGTCCCGACTACCAAAAATTATGCGCCCGAGTTACTCACATTTGGAGTAATCGCGGGGGTCAGCTCGACCGAAGTGCAATGGAAGAGCCTCACCCCGGAGGAACCGCCTTCATGATCACGGTATCCCCTACGCCAGGTAAGTATGCTTTGGTCGCGCCACAGGCGAGAATTTGTAGTGCCTCGCGCCATCGAGATGTAACGAGAGCTCCCGACGTTTTCGCAGTCGGTGAACAGAATGGTGACCGTCCATGTACCTGTCTCCTTACAAAAGAGCTATTGGCTGTCGAGTTAGATGGCAGACAGTCGCAACAACGCTCCTCTGCCGAGAAAAACGATGCATTTTGTGCGAGCAGCGCCACACTGCTCGCGGCGCCGGCCGCTGCTGGGGTTAATTTACCGTTCCCTCCGGAAGATGGCGGGCCAAGTCCGGGCTGCCGCCTCCGGGCCCTCCTCTCCGTCTCAAACGAGCCCTCTTTCTCGGCTGTTGAAACCGCGAATGAGATCTGCGCAATGAGTGCTTTTTGCAGCCACACTTTACTTTCGCTCCTTCCAGCAGAGCCCTTAGTGCTAGCAAATACGGCAGCATTGTCGCGCACGGTCGTCTGTCGCCGAGCAACTGAAGGACCACAGCTCACACTGTCAGATGTTCTAAGAGAGCTGGATGCAGTCGTGAGTGTTGTGCGCGACGAACAAACAGGACGGCCGTGAACTCCAAGAACGAACATCAATCGGCACGTTCGACATTCGACGCCGAGTAACAGAAGGCACTTAAAAGGTAACACTCCTTTTTGCTTCTCCTTCCGAGTAGGGCGTGGAAAGCTCGATCGAATATTTGTGCAGATATTTTCTATACGCATAAGAGAGAAAAAATAAAGTTTCATTCATGGCAACATTTCGGCGGGCTAATTTCGAAGATGCAGATTAATTTTGCGGTATTTGGTAAACTAGCCATCTTTGCTTAGAAGTAGATTAGGTAAGGATAAAACCAAATTGCTTTTTGTTTGTAAACACAACACGTCTGGTGTGTAACGAAGCGATGGGAAACAAGGAAGAGGCATTTCTGTGAATGTAGTGATGCAACAACGAATTCATTTGAGGGCTATCCGTTTCTGCAATTAGTAGGCGTGAGTAATTTATTGAAAGTGCCGCTACTACGCGTCTGTCAATGTAGAACTATGTGTGTTACAGAAGGCACTGTTCGGATATTTTGTCAGTGAGTAGGGAGAAATTGTGTTTTTAATTACACTTGTTACAGAGAGAGAAAAAGAAGAGTTTTATGTTATTCCCATTCCATTCGAAACGCGTCTGTTCTCACTCCAAGGGCGCCCATACGAGAGACAGTTTGTACAGGGCGTGGGGGCCGGCTGAATCTGGAGGTATGGTGTACTTTTAATATTTTGGAAGACGATTAGCGAGCTTGTAAAGTAGCCATAAACAGATTTGAAGTTCCGAACCTGTGTTAAAGACGTGTGTAATACAGACTTTTTGACTCTATTTCTTGCAAGAAAAACACCTGATAACACTGCGTTTTCTACTTTCCCTGAGAGCCCCGAGTACAGGCGCCCTTGTCCCACTCAGCTACCACCAAAGATATTTCCTGCGATCACCACGCCGATGTTTGTAATTGCACTTGGCCGTTTTTCGTCCTCCCAGTGTTGTAACTGTTCATTACCAAGCCTTAACTTTTTTTTTCCCGGCGTCTGCAAATTTGTCACATGAAACACAACGTCTGCGACGACAAGACATTCCTTACAGAAAGTAAACGCTCACTGTCGTGGCCTAATAAACAGCCTACAGCGGTTCTCGTCCCATCACCGAATTTAAGCAACGCTGGCCCTTGTCATCGTGGCCGCCTGCTAGCACAAGCTGCTGTTGCCTAGAATTTCTCTTCCCCGTTTTCGGTACAGTTGGCCACGTCATTTCACATCCCAGCAAGCTCGTCAAGTGCCGCAAGTCTGCAAGTCTTGAGACGCTACGCTAGACGCTTGCTTCCCGCCCCTCATGTACCTGGCCACAGGCGACACAGCGTTCGGCTGGGCGACGCCTCGTGAACGCCGGCTCGCGCCACCGCGGTCGCCGTGCGTTCAGGGAATGCCGCGCCGTCCAATTGCGTTTGGCGCGCATTCCCCTGATGGACAGAGAAAGCCAAAAGTCGCCGTACGACCATTAATGGGGGTGTCGTACCAGAGTTAGACCGCTTGTGCCATCTCGCGGCTGCCGCTGCTACTAGTGGTGCGCGTCCGCCGCGCTTATCGAACAGACAGTGTGCTCTGGCTCTGGGTTTGACGCCAGGTCGACGCAGACGTGTGGTACGCGCCTAGCGCGAGTGCTGCTGCGTGTGGCAGTGCCTTGCAGCACACGTTGGTGGCCGAAAGCTCAGACGCACTGGTTGCCGACTGCTATCACAGAATACTGCTTTTGCAATTGAAATAAACACCGGGACAGCGCGAACGCAAGTCCCGACTACCAAAAATTATGCGCCCGAGTTACTCACATTTGGAGTAATCGCGGGGGTCAGCTCGACCGAAGTGCAATGGAAGAGCCTCACCCCGGAGGAACCGCCTTCATGATCACGGTATCCCCTACGCCAGGTAAGTATGCTTTGGTCGCGCCACAGGCGAGAATTTGTAGTGCCTCGCGCCATCGAGATGTAACGAGAGCTCCCGACGTTTTCGCAGTCGGTGAACAGAATGGTGACCGTCCATGTACCTGTCTCCTTACAAAAGAGCTATTGGCTGTCGAGTTAGATGGCAGACAGTCGCAACAACGCTCCTCTGCCGAGAAAAACGATGCATTTTGTGCGAGCAGCGCCACACTGCTCGCGGCGCCGGCCGCTGCTGGGGTTAATTTACCGTTCCCTCCGGAAGATGGCGGGCCAAGTCCGGGCTGCCGCCTCCGGGCCCTCCTCTCCGTCTCAAACGAGCCCTCTTTCTCGGCTGTTGAAACCGCGAATGAGATCTGCGCAATGAGTGCTTTTTGCAGCCACACTTTACTTTCGCTCCTTCCAGCAGAGCCCTTAGTGCTAGCAAATACGGCAGCATTGTCGCGCACGGTCGTCTGTCGCCGAGCAACTGAAGGACCACAGCTCACACTGTCAGATGTTCTAAGAGAGCTGGATGCAGTCGTGAGTGTTGTGCGCGACGAACAAACAGGACGGCCGTGAACTCCAAGAACGAACATCAATCGGCACGTTCGACATTCGACGCCGAGTAACAGAAGGCACTTAAAAGGTAACACTCCTTTTTGCTTCTCCTTCCGAGTAGGGCGTGGAAAGCTCGATCGAATATTTGTGCAGATATTTTCTATACGCATAAGAGAGAAAAAATAAAGTTTCATTCATGGCAACATTTCGGCGGGCTAATTTCGAAGATGCAGATTAATTTTGCGGTATTTGGTAAACTAGCCATCTTTGCTTAGAAGTAGATTAGGTAAGGATAAAACCAAATTGCTTTTTGTTTGTAAACACAACACGTCTGGTGTGTAACGAAGCGATGGGAAACAAGGAAGAGGCATTTCTGTGAATGTAGTGATGCAACAACGAATTCATTTGAGGGCTATCCGTTTCTGCAATTAGTAGGCGTGAGTAATTTATTGAAAGTGCCGCTACTACGCGTCTGTCAATGTAGAACTATGTGTGTTACAGAAGGCACTGTTCGGATATTTTGTCAGTGAGTAGGGAGAAATTGTGTTTTTAATTACACTTGTTACAGAGAGAGAAAAAGAAGAGTTTTATGTTATTCCCATTCCATTCGAAACGCGTCTGTTCTCACTCCAAGGGCGCCCATACGAGAGACAGTTTGTACAGGGCGTGGGGGCCGGCTGAATCTGGAGGTATGGTGTACTTTTAATATTTTGGAAGACGATTAGCGAGCTTGTAAAGTAGCCATAAACAGATTTGAAGTTCCGAACCTGTGTTAAAGACGTGTGTAATACAGACTTTTTGACTCTATTTCTTGCAAGAAAAACACCTGATAACACTGCGTTTTCTACTTTCCCTGAGAGCCCCGAGTACAGGCGCCCTTGTCCCACTCAGCTACCACCAAAGATATTTCCTGCGATCACCACGCCGATGTTTGTAATTGCACTTGGCCGTTTTTCGTCCTCCCAGTGTTGTAACTGTTCATTACCAAGCCTTAACTTTTTTTTTCCCGGCGTCTGCAAATTTGTCACATGAAACACAACGTCTGCGACGACAAGACATTCCTTACAGAAAGTAAACGCTCACTGTCGTGGCCTAATAAACAGCCTACAGCGGTTCTCGTCCCATCACCGAATTTAAGCAACGCTGGCCCTTGTCATCGTGGCCGCCTGCTAGCACAAGCTGCTGTTGCCTAGAATTTCTCTTCCCCGTTTTCGGTACAGTTGGCCACGTCATTTCACATCCCAGCAAGCTCGTCAAGTGCCGCAAGTCTGCAAGTCTTGAGACGCTACGCTAGACGCTTGCTTCCCGCCCCTCATGTACCTGGCCACAGGCGACACAGCGTTCGGCTGGGCGACGCCTCGTGAACGCCGGCTCGCGCCACCGCGGTCGCCGTGCGTTCAGGGAATGCCGCGCCGTCCAATTGCGTTTGGCGCGCATTCCCCTGATGGACAGAGAAAGCCAAAAGTCGCCGTACGACCATTAATGGGGGTGTCGTACCAGAGTTAGACCGCTTGTGCCATCTCGCGGCTGCCGCTGCTACTAGTGGTGCGCGTCCGCCGCGCTTATCGAACAGACAGTGTGCTCTGGCTCTGGGTTTGACGCCAGGTCGACGCAGACGTGTGGTACGCGCCTAGCGCGAGTGCTGCTGCGTGTGGCAGTGCCTTGCAGCACACGTTGGTGGCCGAAAGCTCAGACGCACTGGTTGCCGACTGCTATCACAGAATACTGCTTTTGCAATTGAAATAAACACCGGGACAGCGCGAACGCAAGTCCCGACTACCAAAAATTATGCGCCCGAGTTACTCACATTTGGAGTAATCGCGGGGGTCAGCTCGACCGAAGTGCAATGGAAGAGCCTCACCCCGGAGGAACCGCCTTCATGATCACGGTATCCCCTACGCCAGGTAAGTATGCTTTGGTCGCGCCACAGGCGAGAATTTGTAGTGCCTCGCGCCATCGAGATGTAACGAGAGCTCCCGACGTTTTCGCAGTCGGTGAACAGAATGGTGACCGTCCATGTACCTGTCTCCTTACAAAAGAGCTATTGGCTGTCGAGTTAGATGGCAGACAGTCGCAACAACGCTCCTCTGCCGAGAAAAACGATGCATTTTGTGCGAGCAGCGCCACACTGCTCGCGGCGCCGGCCGCTGCTGGGGTTAATTTACCGTTCCCTCCGGAAGATGGCGGGCCAAGTCCGGGCTGCCGCCTCCGGGCCCTCCTCTCCGTCTCAAACGAGCCCTCTTTCTCGGCTGTTGAAACCGCGAATGAGATCTGCGCAATGAGTGCTTTTTGCAGCCACACTTTACTTTCGCTCCTTCCAGCAGAGCCCTTAGTGCTAGCAAATACGGCAGCATTGTCGCGCACGGTCGTCTGTCGCCGAGCAACTGAAGGACCACAGCTCACACTGTCAGATGTTCTAAGAGAGCTGGATGCAGTCGTGAGTGTTGTGCGCGACGAACAAACAGGACGGCCGTGAACTCCAAGAACGAACATCAATCGGCACGTTCGACATTCGACGCCGAGTAACAGAAGGCACTTAAAAGGTAACACTCCTTTTTGCTTCTCCTTCCGAGTAGGGCGTGGAAAGCTCGATCGAATATTTGTGCAGATATTTTCTATACGCATAAGAGAGAAAAAATAAAGTTTCATTCATGGCAACATTTCGGCGGGCTAATTTCGAAGATGCAGATTAATTTTGCGGTATTTGGTAAACTAGCCATCTTTGCTTAGAAGTAGATTAGGTAAGGATAAAACCAAATTGCTTTTTGTTTGTAAACACAACACGTCTGGTGTGTAACGAAGCGATGGGAAACAAGGAAGAGGCATTTCTGTGAATGTAGTGATGCAACAACGAATTCATTTGAGGGCTATCCGTTTCTGCAATTAGTAGGCGTGAGTAATTTATTGAAAGTGCCGCTACTACGCGTCTGTCAATGTAGAACTATGTGTGTTACAGAAGGCACTGTTCGGATATTTTGTCAGTGAGTAGGGAGAAATTGTGTTTTTAATTACACTTGTTACAGAGAGAGAAAAAGAAGAGTTTTATGTTATTCCCATTCCATTCGAAACGCGTCTGTTCTCACTCCAAGGGCGCCCATACGAGAGACAGTTTGTACAGGGCGTGGGGGCCGGCTGAATCTGGAGGTATGGTGTACTTTTAATATTTTGGAAGACGATTAGCGAGCTTGTAAAGTAGCCATAAACAGATTTGAAGTTCCGAACCTGTGTTAAAGACGTGTGTAATACAGACTTTTTGACTCTATTTCTTGCAAGAAAAACACCTGATAACACTGCGTTTTCTACTTTCCCTGAGAGCCCCGAGTACAGGCGCCCTTGTCCCACTCAGCTACCACCAAAGATATTTCCTGCGATCACCACGCCGATGTTTGTAATTGCACTTGGCCGTTTTTCGTCCTCCCAGTGTTGTAACTGTTCATTACCAAGCCTTAACTTTTTTTTTCCCGGCGTCTGCAAATTTGTCACATGAAACACAACGTCTGCGACGACAAGACATTCCTTACAGAAAGTAAACGCTCACTGTCGTGGCCTAATAAACAGCCTACAGCGGTTCTCGTCCCATCACCGAATTTAAGCAACGCTGGCCCTTGTCATCGTGGCCGCCTGCTAGCACAAGCTGCTGTTGCCTAGAATTTCTCTTCCCCGTTTTCGGTACAGTTGGCCACGTCATTTCACATCCCAGCAAGCTCGTCAAGTGCCGCAAGTCTGCAAGTCTTGAGACGCTACGCTAGAAACACGCGATCTAGTGTTCATGTACCTGGCCACAGGCGACACAGCGTTCGGCTGGGCGACGCCTCGTGAACGCCGGCTCGCGCCACCGCGGTCGCCGTGCGTTCAGGGAATGCCGCGCCGTCCAATTGCGTTTGGCGCGCATTCCCCTGATGGACAGAGAAAGCCAAAAGTCGCCGTACGACCATTAATGGGGGTGTCGTACCAGAGTTAGACCGCTTGTGCCATCTCGCGGCTGCCGCTGCTACTAGTGGTGCGCGTCCGCCGCGCTTATCGAACAGACAGTGTGCTCTGGCTCTGGGTTTGACGCCAGGTCGACGCAGACGTGTGGTACGCGCCTAGCGCGAGTGCTGCTGCGTGTGGCAGTGCCTTGCAGCACACGTTGGTGGCCGAAAGCTCAGACGCACTGGTTGCCGACTGCTATCACAGAATACTGCTTTTGCAATTGAAATAAACACCGGGACAGCGCGAACGCAAGTCCCGACTACCAAAAATTATGCGCCCGAGTTACTCACATTTGGAGTAATCGCGGGGGTCAGCTCGACCGAAGTGCAATGGAAGAGCCTCACCCCGGAGGAACCGCCTTCATGATCACGGTATCCCCTACGCCAGGTAAGTATGCTTTGGTCGCGCCACAGGCGAGAATTTGTAGTGCCTCGCGCCATCGAGATGTAACGAGAGCTCCCGACGTTTTCGCAGTCGGTGAACAGAATGGTGACCGTCCATGTACCTGTCTCCTTACAAAAGAGCTATTGGCTGTCGAGTTAGATGGCAGACAGTCGCAACAACGCTCCTCTGCCGAGAAAAACGATGCATTTTGTGCGAGCAGCGCCACACTGCTCGCGGCGCCGGCCGCTGCTGGGGTTAATTTACCGTTCCCCTCCGGAAGATGGCGGGCCAAGTCCGGGCTGCCGCCTCCGGGCCCTCCTCTCCGTCTCAAACGAGCCCTCTTTCTCGGCTGTTGAAACCGCGAATGAGATCTGCGCAATGAGTGCTTTTTGCAGCCACACTTTACTTTCGCTCCTTCCAGCAGAGCCCTTAGTGCTAGCAAATACGGCAGCATTGTCGCGCACGGTCGTCTGTCGCCGAGCAACTGAAGGACCACAGCTCACACTGTCAGATGTTCTAAGAGAGCTGGATGCAGTCGTGAGTGTTGTGCGCGACGAACAAACAGGACGGCCGTGAACTCCAAGAACGAACATCAATCGGCACGTTCGACATTCGACGCCGAGTAACAGAAGGCACTTAAAAGGTAACACTCCTTTTTGCTTCTCCTTCCGAGTAGGGCGTGGAAAGCTCGATCGAATATTTGTGCAGATATTTTCTATACGCATAAGAGAGAAAAAATAAAGTTTCATTCATGGCAACATTTCGGCGGGCTAATTTCGAAGATGCAGATTAATTTTGCGGTATTTGGTAAACTAGCCATCTTTGCTTAGAAGTAGATTAGGTAAGGATAAAACCAAATTGCTTTTTGTTTGTAAACACAACACGTCTGGTGTGTAACGAAGCGATGGGAAACAAGGAAGAGGCATTTCTGTGAATGTAGTGATGCAACAACGAATTCATTTGAGGGCTATCCGTTTCTGCAATTAGTAGGCGTGAGTAATTTATTGAAAGTGCCGCTACTACGCGTCTGTCAATGTAGAACTATGTGTGTTACAGAAGGCACTGTTCGGATATTTTGTCAGTGAGTAGGGAGAAATTGTGTTTTTAATTACACTTGTTACAGAGAGAGAAAAAGAAGAGTTTTATGTTATTCCCATTCCATTCGAACACGCGATCTAGTGTCTCCAAGGGCGCCCATACGAGAGGACAGTTTGTACAGGGCGTGGGGGCCGGCTGAATCTGGAGGTATGGTGTACTTTTAATATTTTGGAAGACGATTAGCGAGCTTGTAAAGTAGCCATAAACAGATTTGAAGTTCCGAACCTGTGTTAAAGACGTGTGTAATACAGACTTTTTGACTCTATTTCTTGCAAGAAAAACACCTGATAACACTGCGTTTTCTACTTTCCCTGAGCCCCGAGTACAGGCGCCCTTGTCCCACTCAGCTACCACCAAAGATATTTCCTGCGATCACCACGCCGATGTTTGTAATTGCACTTGGCCGTTTTTTCGTCCTAACACGCGATCTAGTGT